>NC_140170.1:139777018-140032018 GCF_963971535.1 Notolepis coatsorum | reverse complement strand
ATAGGAGTAGGTCTGAGGCGGCCAGAAGATGCAGAGCGTAGGGGTCTTGAGGGTGTGTAGTTAGAGACCATTGACCGGAGGTAGGCGGGAGCGGTTCCCTTTGCCGCACGGTATGCTAGGTCGAGGGCCTTGAAGAGGATGAAGCAGGTAGGGAAGAACGTTGTAAAGCTTAAGCTTGGAATGTTTGGGTCAGGTTCGGGTCTCAGGAAGGCCAACAAGGCTACTTCTACCAAATAATTTTCTGGTGTGTTTTGGTCTGCTCTACCAGAGATAACTAAGGAGATAGGTCAGCAACTATGAGGGGAAATCAAATGAGGGACAGTGTAACACAATTGGGTTACGTGAGCATAGCAAAGATGGTGAGGTTTGAAAGTTGCCTGCTTGAAAGTTGAGGTCTTAGTTTGCCCCTAAACTACAGCACAATATTCAAGCTACCACATATCATCGAGAAGTTAGTTATTTACAAGTGACCAATTGGAACCCATTCATTGTGACAACGCTTAACGCTCCCTGTGACTACATAGAGAATGAATGTGCATTTTCTCCGGTGCATTCCAATAGCTTTAGGACCAAACGCTAATGGTTTGCGACTATTTCCGATAACACTTTATTATAGTCCATTCTAGACGATGCTCTACATCTTATCAATAGTGTGTCTGTAATCAACACGAGGTTGTCACTTGTTGGCCAAGCTACACAGCCTCAACTCATCCTAATCCCTTACCTTAACCCTAACCTTAACATTACTACTACCTACAAATTAAGAATGTATTCTGTTGAGACTACCCAGTTGACAGTCTACTGATGGTAATATTAAAGTCTTTTGATACCCTTTTGATACCCTGCATTGATAAGATGTAGAGTCTATAATGGACTATGTTACCCTAATTTCTTCCAGGCGGTTTCTACCAACATCCAGGAAGTCCAATGGAGCGGAGTTTATAGATCTTCCAGCCTGGAGGTCAGAAAGTTCCCAGTTCTGAGTTGTCTTGAATGCAGGTGATGTTGTTAGTTGAACAGGAGGGAATCATTTATGATAATTTATGATTATTTCATGGTCACTACTCACTAGCGTGATCATCTAGATTCACAGCTTCGAGAGAGGTCCCTCAGTGTTCCATTCATCAAATTCCTGCCTTCCTATAACAGTAGTCTACATAGGGAGCGGTCACATTGATCCATCACCAAATAGATGGAAGTTACTGTAATGTTGTCTGTTGGTTTGTTTTTAATTAGAACCTAGCTAATGTAATCATGCGTTTGCAGAAGCAACAGCTTTGTTACGGATGGTGGCGATGTGTATCAAAACAGATACAAATCTGGCGGAGGCAGACACATCGTCAGCCCCGTCCAACAAACAGATACTCCTCATTGAAAAATAGATACAACGTATCAGTGTGACCGGTTACTTATCTATGCACCTGTCGCTATGCTAATCAAAACTCCAGAGTGCAGTTTCGAAAAGAAATACAACATGAAGGTGCTTGATGCCTACATACCAACAGGAGTGATCGGAACCACACTGGACACAGCTGTAAAATCACCTGAGAGCAGTCATGAACCTCCATATTCGTGAGCATGCATCCAGATGCATTCGAGTGACCCTGGTCATATTCCTATGTTTATTAATATTGGCCAAGTCGAGAATGGAATCAGGGCAAGGAGGGGTTTTCAGGCAACCAGCCAGGCAAGCAATGAGGAGACGAAAGGCAGAACATGGAGTTCACTGTTCATGTGATTAAGGAGAATGTGTGAGTGAGAAGTATGTAAAGCCTATACCCTCCTGAACTGAGGTTCAGGAACAAAGAGCAAGTATTCAGGGGAATGCGTGTCGTCAGTGAGATTGTTTTCCCCCACAAATTCTGACTTCCGAAGCTCACTGTGAAAACAGCTGGAATTTTCATACTGTATAAGGTTTCTTTTTAGAAGGAGACCCACTTGCCAAAAAAGCACGAGGTACTGTATAAAATATTGATAAATCCAAAGAACACAAGCATGCTCATCTTGCGACTGGACGTGTTTCAGATTGTTTTGAGGAATGATTGATTTGTCATCTCTGCTGTCGTCAATGGCTGTTTTTTCTTCTGTTTGTTTTTCATTGATAGAACAGCGAGACAACCTGAGGTCCTGCGAGGACCTTTTGGAACGTGGTCTTGCAGCACAAATATTGACTGGGGGCTTGAAAGCGCACTATCGTCATCATCACCGCAAAGGGGTCAGTGGCATGAGGTTCAGCGAGCAGGGGAATCTGACGACGTCTGTAAGCAGAGGCTGTTGCACCATGTAGACATTTACACACCGATAACTCCACACACTCTTGCGCAGAGTAGCAAAGTGCTTAACCAACATGCCTCAAGTTTCAAGTTTCAAGTTTGTTTATTAATTATCACAATAAAATACACGTACTTTACGGTGAAGTGCTTGGTTCTGTATGAGCCCCTGAGAGTGTGCTTCAAAAAGTAAGTAAGAAAGTAAGTTAAAAGTAAGTTAAAAAGGTAAGTAAAGAGGAATATACAATATACATATATACAATATACAGTACAATATACAATCTAAAGTACAACCTAGGTACAGTCTAAGTACAGTGAAAAAACTAGTAAACAGTGAGGTACAATGCAGAAAATTAGGTACAAAACTTTGAGGTAAGGTGCAATTGCAAATGAGGTATGAATGTAGTGCAAATCTCTTTAATAATAGATACATTATAATGTTAAAGTGTCTAAAGTGAGTGTTAAGGTGAGCGTTTGTTTAAAAGTGAGTGTGTGCAGGGCGGCTACGTGGCGTAGTGGGCAAGGCGCTCGCCACGAATACTGGAGACACTGGTCGTCCGTACTAATACACATTGGCCGTATTAGGGGGTGGGAAACTGATGGGTGGGGATCGGGCGTTGTGGACAGCGACTCCTACAGGTCGGTTGGTGCGCCTGCGCAGTAGAATCAGGAAGTGTCGGGGGCAGCGTGAGCCTCCCACGCGTTACTCCTCGCCACTGAGAGATCGCGCTGTGCAGGTGAAAAGATGCGACTGCTGTTACCTCAAGTATCGGAGGGGACTCGTGCTATGTATGACTTAGTCCACATTGCAGCCGGCTTGTGGGAGGCAAGAAACAGCGTTCGTGACAGGGGAGGGTTGAATTGGATGATACGAAATTGGGATGGGAGAAAAAATAGAAATGGGAGAAAAAGTGGATCAAACAAACAAAAAAGTGAGTGTGTGCATGTGGATGTGTGTGCAATGAGTGTAGAATAGATGCTGGGTTGTTACATGGTGTCATTGAGCATCCTGATGGCCTTCGTCCAGACGTGCCTGTCTAACCTCAGTACAACAGGATGACATACAGTATCTGAGCGCAGTTTACACTTACTGATCCAAACTCACTGCTACTGTAGGCACAAGTCCATATACTAAGGTTAAGTTAAGTTATCTTTATTGTCAAACACATTTGACATATACCTGAAATCCATCCTCTGTATTTAACCCATCCCAACTAGTCAGGAGCAGTGGTCAGCCATAGGCACCCGGGGACCAACTCCAGCCACAACATATGAACATATGAACATGCATGTCTTTATGGTGTGGGAGGAAACTGGAGTAGGCTACCTGGAGGAAACCCATGTAAACACAGGGTTCAAACCCACAGGGCATTCTTCCTGTGAGGCAACAGTGCTAACCACTGCACCACCGTCAACCTGCTTGGTTGAATCTTGGAAAGTGAAGGCACTTTGCAAATGAAAACAATTGGGATCCTTCTTCCACCAAATCCCATCATTGCTTGTAGGGAGGAAGGATACACCGATATCAGTACTGGACTGATACGTTTTCTTCGATTGCATAAACACTCAAATCAAAGGTATCAAATACAATGATTTGCAAAACACTAAACACACTTGTATACATTATACACAGAAGTATCCTTGCAATTCCAAGGCACTATGAGCCAATTGGTTAAACACAGTCATGATACCATAAAGCCTGGGCTGCTGGGTGAGAAGTTGGAGGCAATGCAGGTAGAGGCCCCCCTGGTGTCCTGGGTTGTTGACTATCTGATGGGCAGACCACAGTACGTGTGCCTACGGAGCTGTGTGTCAGATAGACTAGTCAGCAACACCGGGGCCCCACAGGGGACAGTGCTCTCTCCCTTCCCCTTCACCGTCTACTCTACACCAACGACTTCCACTATCGGTCAGAGTCCTGCCCCCTTCAGAAGTTTTCTGATGACTCTGCAATAGTGGGATGTATAAAGGACGGTGATGAGAGGGAATACCAGGAACTGGTAGTGGACTTCATCACATGGTGCAATAAAAACCACCTGCAGCTAAATGTGGCGAAGACCAGGGAACTGGGGAGGAGGAGGAGTGCACCTGTGACCCCTGTTTCCATCAGTGGAGTCGATGTGGACATGGTTGAGGAGTACAAATACCTCTGTGTGCACATCAACAACAAACTGAACGGGTCTGTGACCTGCTGGGGCAGCAGACAGAGAGCAGGGGACACAATCAGGCTGGATAAGCTGGCCAGGAAGGCCAGTAGCGTGGTTGGGGTGGAGCTGGACTCTCTAGCGAGGGTGGCGGAGAGGAGGAGCTTGCTAAGCTCCAGGCCATCAGGGAAAACCCCTCCCACCCACTATACACAGACTTGGCTGACAGGAGGAGCATGTTCAGTGCTAGGCTCACACTACCTAAATGCAGCACTGAACGGCACAGGAAGTCCTTCATTCCGACAGCCATCAGACTATACAATGCATCACTGTGCCTCACTGCATCACTGAGCACAGAGTGGCAGTTACCATCTTCCTGGACTCTTACTTTTGAAACAACACTGTGCAATATTACACCTACTGTAGACTTCAGTATATTTTTACTGTATTTATTTACTGTATATTTTATTCTATTCTTATTCTTAGGCAATTTGTTTTGTTATTCTTATTCGTGACTTGTTCTGTCTAAATGTTTAATGTGAGCGATTTGCAGTGTCAAATTTCCCTCGGGATAATACAAGTATTTCTATTCCATTATATTACATGATTTCTTAATTGTAGACACACCTATCAGGTTTAAGCACAAAAAATGCAGCAGGTGAGTTCACTTGTCTTAAACCAAAATGGAAGGAGAGTGAAGTACACAGAGAATGTGCAAATATACAATAAATTCACCAAACACTACACAAGACCAATGCTGCAGACTGATTTATTTCTCTCCATATACCCAAATCAGTCAACATGTCAACATGGAGAATCACAACAAAACATGTCCCAGTTTTATTGCTACTACAGTAGTGTGCATAACACTGTAAGCTCAGCAAATATCAGACAAACATAACATACTGTATCCAGTAGACGTTGAGTGTCCAAGAGATGTGGACTCCCAGGAATTTAAAGCTGGAGACACACTCAACCTCTGATTGTTGATATGGATAGGGGCCTGAGTGCCAGCTCTAGTCTTCCTGAAGTTCACGATGAGCTCCTTGGTTTTCTTGGTGTTGAGTGCCAGGTTGTTGTTGGCGCACCACGCCGCCAGGTGTTAGACCTTCTCCCTGTATTGTTCAGTAAATGGATCAGTACTCAGTATCGTCCCAATCTTAAAGTTCAGAGGACTCAGAAGAATCGGTAGTGGTATCGGTGCACCATGTCCTCGTTGTGCATGCAACTGTAACTAACAAACTTTCCATTTTCAGCTCCATCATCTGAGGAAGACTGGTAATTCCATTCCCACTAATCATCAGGCTCTAAGAGACGACAGTTAGAAATCTCTGCTCTCTGTAAAAACAAGCCGTTCTGTGCCAAGAGTCTGGCTTCTTTTTTTCCTTCCTGCCTTCTTAAAGTCATAATTTCTGCTTTTCTCATTGTGATAAAGCATTACTAGATATTACATCTTCATTGTGGGCTATTATCCTATTCAACCATCAGCTCTTAATCTTTTGTCAGTGCATAATGGTTGCTGTCCAGAGACAACTGGGGGAGGGATTGTTTCCAGACGATGTTTGAGACAGGCTCTGTTACCCATACTGTACGACTCTGAACTCTGTTGCCTATACTACCTAGTGCTTGCACTGTCTGCAATTGCCCTACACTGTAATCATAATAATCTTAACTACCCACCTCACTATAGCCTACCCATACTCAGTTTGATAGCATGTACAACAGTGATGTATATACCGCTTATATACATTATATATTTATATTTACTGCATATATATCTGCATCTACACAGGAAAATTCGCAGAGTAAAATGTACTCAAATTGAGTAAAATTTTACTCCCAAAAAGACAGTATTGGCTCCGAATCAAAATAGAGTCAAATTGACTCTTGTCACAGAGTTAAATCTTCAGAGTTATTTCTACTCCATTTAGTGTTAACATTTAACTCTACAAAATGCCAATTTGCTCCATTTAGCATAAAGTAAAAACAACTCTCTAACATCATTTCACTCAACACAGAGTTGTATTTTACTCCGTAGAGTTGTGATTCCATCAATAGAGTTGTATTTGACTCTGTATAAGAGTAGTAAGTGCTTCAATATAGAGTTATAATTCCCTCAATATGGAGTGTTATTTTAATCTATAGAGTTATTTTTCACTCAATATAGAGATATTTTAAGTTATATTTCACTCAATATAGAGTGGTATTTTAATCAATATAGAGTTATATTTCACTCAATAGAGTTATATTTCACTCAATAGAGTTATATTTCACTCAATCAGTGGCGGCTCTACCACTAGGGGCGCTCGGGCGCCGCCCCCCCTCAGGCCCTACCCTGGTTATATGAGAGAAGAAGAAAAATAAGTTTTTAGTTTTTTGTTTTATAGCCCTATAAATAATATAAACATGTTTAAAATTAATAATATTTACTCATTTTAAGTATGTTTGTGTTTCCAATGCACAATATAATGTTATTATATAAAAAAAAAAAAAATCGTTTTCTTGAACAGGAAGTGACTCACTTTTCTTTTTTTTATTATTTTTTTGTATTTCTCGGCCCGGGCTAGACGCGATAGCGCTCTGAGTGCGCGTCACGGTTTGATCGCTGTATCCGTCACAGCCAATCAGTGCGTAACGCGTTGTGCGTTGAAATATGACTATTATGTTGGAATCAGAGGGGTCAAGGACTACAGCCCCCTCAGCATCGACGGGGCACCGGTCGAGAGAGTCAACAGCTTTAAGTACCTCGGAGCCTACATATCCGAGGACTTGACATGGACCACACACATTGACAGTGTTGTGAAGAAGGCACGACAACGCCTCTACTTCCTCAGGCGCCTAAGGAAGTTCCAAGTCAGTCAGAAGATCCTTAGGAACTTCTACTCATGTACAATAGAGAGCATCCTGACTGGCAACATCACCTCCTGGTTTGGGAATAGCACTGCACAAGACCGAAGCAGACTACAAAGAGTGACACGTTCAGCCGAACGCACAATTGGAGGGGGGCTCCCCACCCTCCAGAACATTTACAACAAGCGTTGCAAGGGCAAGGCTAAGAGAATCATTAAAGACTCCAGTCACCCGGACAACTGCCTCTTTGAACTGCTGCGGTCAGGCAAGCGATACCGGAGTCTCAAGGCGAGCACAGAAAGACTCAGAAGAAGCTTCTATCCCCAGGCCATCAGGCTGCTAAACGAACAATGAACACTACACAACAACAACCATCAAACGCACATAGCACACACATCCACACGCACACACTCACTTTAAACAAACACACTGTAGCACCCACTCCACACACTTTATAGCACACACTCACTTTAAACAAACACACTGTAGCACCCACTCCCCACACTTTATATTTATTGATGAAGGATTGCACTACAACTCGTACACCTTACTGTAAATTGTACCTAAATTGTACCTAAAACCTCATCCCATTTCTGCTTTGCACTATATAGTACTGTACATTAGTACACTGCATAGTATTGTATATTATATGGTAACTCAGTTACGTCTATTCTGCATCGAACATTGTACATCTGTCTATACTGAACACTGTGACCTCATTTTCTACTTCTAAATTACATGCTATACTATGTTATTTGATACTATCTTGTCTAGCACAGTCTCTGGAGCGTAACAGTAAGAAGCATTTTGTATGAAAGTATTCTGTACTTCTGTATGACAACTATTAAAGAAACTTGAAACTTGAAAACTTTAATCCGGGCGCGATTTGAAGCGGTCTAGCCAGTAGCGTCAAGAATTTCTGTAGCCGCATTTCGCGGAGACGCTCTCTGATTGGCCGACGCCAGTATTTTTTTCCGTAGCAGAATTTCACAGAGACGATCTCTGATTGGCCGAATCCAATTTCTAATGTTCCAATTCTAGCTTATTCCTAGGTTGGTCCGTTGGTGGTAGAGATAGTTGTGTTGTTGTGAGATGCATGCAGCTGTTTGTCTTAGAGCGTGCCGTGACTGCAAGTTCTTTAGACTGTTAAGCTTAGGCACTCTTTCAAAGTTGGTTAAGGTTAGAGTTTGTCTTAGAGCATGGCGATAGAACGCCAGGTAGTTTGCAGTCTGTTCGACGCGGAAATGGACAAAGGAATGAAGTACTTGTGTTGTGTGGTGCTAACTGCTAACAAGCTAACACTTGGCTAACAAGCTATATGGCGGATGCAGTCTGGACACAGTGGACAGTGGTCTGGAATACATCAACAGTGGATTATACACTTTATCAAGGCAAGCCCTCCTGCCCTGGACGAGTCAACGAGTCAGACAATGAATGGTAACTTGTTTAAAATGAAGAGACATACAAATGTGTTTATTATTGAATGGATCTGACATCATCTGAGAGAGAGAGAGAGAGAGAGAGCGAGAGAGTGAGAGAGAGAGAGAGAGAGAGAGAGAGAGAGAGAGAGCTGTGCGTGTTTGTGTTGGGCTATTGGAAACGTGGTTGCATTTGACTGACTGATCATATATTGATCGATGGCAATGGTGATAATATTCGCCAATGCGTGCCTTGTACATGTTTGCAAAATGTTTGGTATAGCGCCCCTAGTGGCGAAGCATCCACGAGCTGCTACTGCACTCAATATAGAGATATTTTAAGTTATATTTCACTCAATATAGAGATATTTAAAGTTATATTTCACTCAATATAGAGTGGTATTTTAATCAATATAGAGTTGTAATTCCCTCAATATGGAGTTGTAGTTCACTCAATATAGAATAGATTTCACTCAATATAGAATATCATATTTCACTCAATATAGAATTAAATAATAATTTACTCTGGAATAATACATTTAAAATAAACGGGGTCAAAGCAGAAATCAGTATTTAACAATGCACTTTTATTTGCAACAGGCATATCCTTTGGGATGCAAACAGTTTTACAACAGCGTGTGAACAAGAATCATGACTTCAAGGGGCGATCGATAGAAAAAAAGGTCATTAATAAAATAAGATTTATCAATAAGCTTGTGCAATCTTGTTTTGTCTTCAGTTGCCAAGAAATTTGAAATTCCTAGTACCTTGGACTTAAAGGTCTATGATGACTTAAAACACTGAAGTCGACAAGGAGGCGTTTCAGTTTGTTATAAAGAAACCAGACATGGGTGTGTTGGAGATTTGTTCACCCCAAGTTGCTTATTAACATGGAGCCTATAGCCTCATCCAAAATGTCACACAGGTACTGTATATGTTTGTACTTTGAAATGATCTTTGTTTCTATACGCCCAATGTAATGTAACATAGTAAAAAAAAAAAAAGAGCGTCTGAGGAAGAACTTGCTTGGTGTGGATCCTTCCTAATCTAATGTGATGTTTTTACATTACACTTGTCACAAACATTCCTCTCTTGCTAATCACACTTGGTATATGTCTACGTGATTGTTAGATTCAGTGAGCCCCTCTGCAAACAACTCCATTATATACAAAAATCACCATGACTTCAAGGCTTCATGGGGAGAGTAATCGATAGAAAAAAGGTCATAAATAAAAGACAATTACATTTTGGCCTCTGTAAAGTGACAGCAGCATCTGTACACCCTTTTAAAAAGGGATAGCTCACCCAAAAAAAGAAATCTATCAATTACACACCCCATGAATCCTTGAATTCATGGAGATTTGTTTGTTTGTCGCATTCCTGAGCCAATAATTCAAGCCAGTCATCAAATTATTGGCTCAGGAATGCAACAAAAAGAAATCACCATGACATCAATTAAGGCTTCATGGGGAGAGTAATCGATCAATTACATTTTGGCCTCTGTAAAGTGACAGCAGCATCTGTACACCCTTTTAAAAAGGGATAGTTCACCCAAAAAAAGAATTCTATCAATTACACACCCCATGAATCCTTGAATTCATGGAGATTTGTTTGTTTGTCGCATTCCTGAGCCAATAATTCAAGCCAGTCATCAAATTATTGGCTCAGGCAGGAATGCAACAAAAAGAAATCACCATGACTTCAATTAAGGCTTCATGGGGAGAGTAATCGATCAATTACATTTTGGCCTCTGTAAAGTGACAGCAGCATCTGTACACCCTTTTAAAAAGGGATAGCTCACCCAAAAAAAGAAATCTATCAATTACACACCCCATGAATCCTTGAATTCATGGAGATTTGTTTGTTTGTCGCATTCCTGAGCCAATAATTCAAGCCAGTCATCAAATTATTGGCTCAGGAATGCAACAAAAAGAAATCACCATGACTTCAATTAAGGCTTCATGGGGAGAGTAATCGATCAATTACATTTTGGCCTCTATAAAGTGACAGCAGCATCTGTTCACCCCAAAGAAATAAAAGAAAACTAATAGTGTTCATCCCCAGTGCAATAGTTCAAGAGCTTAGTGATTTTCTCTTTTCCTTTTTTAAATCACAGGAAACAGTATGGAACAATAAATTAGCTTGAATCGTCATCACTGTATGACATCTGTATATCGAATGCTTTGTAAAACAAAAGCTCTACATGAGGTCCATCTGTAGTACACACAATTTTAAATGCATAAAAATGGTCATCCAGAGACACGGTTTGTAGTGCAAATGTAAACAACAGTAACCTCTCATCTTTAAGAACAACACGGTGGATTTTGTGAAAAACTGGAACCTCACTAAGAACTTTAAGACAAACAACTAAACCTGGACGATACATATTTCCATGGTGTTTGGCCCATCTAACATTTAACACCTTGGTGTCACTTGGTACCTGAAGAGTCTCCGCTATCTCACAGCCTCTGTCCATCACATTTAATGCTACCATTTTACTTGGACCAAGCACCAGTCTGTTGGGATCAAATGTCTGCCAATTGTATGCTACTTGACTTTGGTGTTTCTTTGCCAACGTTTGTTATATTTTTGAAGCTTTTTAGTTGTTTTTTAAAGAAATTATGCTTCGCTTCATAGCGCATGCACCAGACATGCAAAAGTGGTCCAATTTTACAAATACATGTAGGATAGTGCACCATAAAATGATGCTTTGGTAGTAGCCTCCTGTTGGGAAACAAATGCTTGAATAACCCGTGGTGCTCTGCAATCAAGTGTTTTAAATAAATAGTAATGCCAGTTGATAACCTGGGAGAAAATACAATATCTGCTATTTGAAGCAACAGCAGAAGCAAATACCAGTGTTGATCATTTGGACAAACCAAGTCTCCAAAGATAAGTGGTAGATTGCGAAGTAAACACCAAGATTGGATTGCATTTAACCCCAAGTCATAATTCTCAAGTCTATTTCCTTTGATGTTGTGTAGTTTTTAATCAAGTGTAGTATTAGCAGTTTCATTTCATATTGTGCCACGCCCTCCAAGATATCATGCATAATATCGACAGAGAAATTGTCACATGTATTGAAGTACTGCAAGGAATTTAGAATGCAAGAACGTTTAACTCCCATCACATAGGGAAGACCAATAGTCGTCTCCATTTTTTGGCAGTGTTCTGCATGAAGTGCTCGAGTTCGCATAACTATCTTGGGTGAATCTTCTTTGAATTCTGTCTGAAAGTCCTCTTTCTCAGCAAGACAAAAGCGGCAACAATATCTGGCACTGAATGATTCTACGAAACCAAACAAACCGTGAATACCAAGGTTGTCACCTGTAACTTGGACAATAGTTCCATACACTGGCTGATCATACAATGGGACCTTAATTCCATCCTTCTCCAGTATTTTAATATCTTCCACAAGTGGAGCAAGTATTTTAGAAAAGCCATGTGTTTTAATGTCTTTGTTAGGGTTTGAAACCGACCTCAACAGCACGGCACAGACAGGAAGTTCAGAGTTAGCCAAACACTAGGGCGTATTTATTACTGAACCAAAAAATGAGCCAAAATACAAAACAGAATTAACAAATAGGAGAATGCCTTCGGCAGAGTTGTCTGCGGCTCTGCAGATCCTCCCGGTGTTAGAGGTGGGGAATCGGCGTAGGCGCCGCTGCGGCTCTGCAGATACTCCCAGATCCAACTCGGAGTGGAAACGGAGAGAGAGAGAGAGAGAGTGATCAATAACAGTCCAACTGTACACAGAGGCAGTGCAGTTCAGTCCTCCCTTAGCTGAGTCCAGTATGAAATACAAGTGACTTGATCTTCGGTGTAAACTACACACAAGTTAGCTGAGTCCAGTACAAAACAAAAACGGTATTTCTTCAGTGTTATCCAAACACACAAAAACAGATAATCCAAAAAGGTTTGTTTCCAAAAACTCACCAAAGCGCAAACGCATAAGCAGGCAACGAGGCACAGCTCCAAACGGATGATCAAGATATACACCAGCGGAGACTTCCAAAGATGTCCTGGAGAAAAGTAGACGAGGTACAACAACGGGGGGAGACAGGCAGTAGCAGTAGTAATTCAAAACGACCCGACAACGATTGATAGAAGGCCCGAGTATATGAAGCCTCTGGAGCGCTAATTACAAACTACAACAGGTGCGTGATGGAAATTGGTAATCGCTCCTGAAGCGTGTGGCGGGGAATGGACCAATCATCACAGTACCTTGAAGAAGCGTGTGGCGGGGAATGGGCCAATCCTCACAGAATCCTCACAGTCTTGGGCATGGAATAATGCGACCAAATGAATATTAAGCAGAATTGAGTTGTACTTTGGAGAAAAATTACGCAAGGTGAAATAGATTGCTCCTAATTTATGTATTCCCTTTTTACTCCCCAACGGATTCGCGCATTCAAAATCATCATAGAAAAGCTGCACCTGAATTGCATGCTTCTGTTTTGAAAATAGAGGATGACTCTTGAAAAACTCTCCATCACACAAGTCATTAAGAAGATCTTCTCTTAAACTGGAATCACTCTGCATCATCTCTTCTATATTAGGGTGTTTGTAAATAAAGTCTAATGTTTTCAAAATTGGGATATAAACACATTTATCAGTAACAACAGCCTGATCATAAGTTCCAGTAGTCCGATTGCGCAGGGTATCAAATCTTGTACCAAGGACATATTCAACTGGGTCTACCCTTCCCCACTTCTCTGTAAAATATTGCCTTCTCTTAGTTTCAGAATTTAAGATACAAAAAGGATTTTCAATTTCTTCAAAACACTGATCAATTTTACACTCAACCTCACTTTTGATAGGTTCCTGTAAAGATAGACACTGCTTCACATATTGTTTTGCTTGATTATGGATATCATCAACAATCACTTCCATTGAAGTTACCAAAGAGTTGATTATTGTTTCACCTACACCTGTCACTTTAAGTTCAGCTACTGTTGCAGCACAGCTGTCTACAAGACTATTATTAAGAAGGACTGGAAGGACTGGGTCAGAAGGGGCACTGCCTGATGGAAAGTCATCAACATAACTTTCAGCTAAATGTTCAGCTGTAGAGCGGCCTTCACCAGGATCATCACATGGTTGATGACGTGCTTTAAGATGCTTTCGAAACCCAGAAAAAGTGCAAAAGACATGTAAACAACCAGGCTGACCACATTTAAGACGAAGTGTCCTTCCTGAACAAAGGCCGTGGATCATCCTCAAGTGCCTCATCAGTGAATTGGCATTTGCCTGAGAGTTTTTGCAAATGAAACACAACATCTTATCAAAAAACACTGGAGCATCAGAGGCCTCAAGATAAAATATCTTCTCAGTATCAAAAGTCTGTGCAGCATCAGAGGCCTCAAGATAAAATATCTTCTCAGTATCAAAAGTCTGTGCAGCATCAGAGGCCTCAAGATAAAATATCTTCTCAGTATCAAAAGTCTGTGCAGCATCAGAGGCCCCAAGATAAAATATCCTCTCAGTATAAAAAAGAAATCAGTGCAGCATCCGAGCCCTCATCTCTTTAACCCTGGGGTTGACATTAGTGGTAGCAGCATCGATCTTGTAAACGGCGGTTTGCAAGAAGTTGTACACATTGGCCAGATCCCGGTTGTATGAGGTACCAAAGACAAAATGAGCTTTGAAAAGCTCATCAAAAGAGGCAAGAGAGTCTGGTGACTTACAAGGGATTGCATGTTTGTCAATCACAATGAAGTAATTGTGAATCACACTCCTCTGGGTCCCCACAGCAAGCAGATAGGGTTGAAGGCTCTCCGTGATGCTGTCCAGATGCCCCTGGACACTGGTCCCAGTCTGTGACAAGAGAACTTCATTAGTCTTGCTATTAAAATTAGTCACGGTTGGCAAACAGTGGTCTTTGCATGATTTCAATCATGCAGGTCAATATTAGGGACAGAACTATAGGGATGCACGATAATTATCAGGCCGATATCAGCAATTATGACGTCATCCCGATAAAAGTATTGATAGCTCTGATAATAAAAAAAAATATATATATTTTTTTTTACTTTTTTCTTTTCATGTCAACGTTCACACGCACAATATATGCTTATTTAGGATTTGACTTGATTCAACAACAAAGCAGTCTGGGCAATGGCAAGCCAAAAACGGTTGAAGTTTGGATTTTTTTCTTCTCACAACTGAGGTAGGTAGATTACATTTTTAGAGACTAAAGTACCGAAAAAGGTAACGTTGGGTACCGGTATCGATTCACAGGTACCGGTACCGTATCGGTTCAAATGTGAACAGCATCCCTACTGACAAAGCACAATACCTGTTGGTTTTTAGTTGTTCAGGGAAACACATTGTTAATGACATTGACGGATTGTGAATTTTGTGATCGACTCAAATTATATTTATTTGGAAAAATAAATATAGTCACTTTATTTGAAGAGTCAAAACTGTTCTCTTGGCTTTGTTTTGTTCATATAGTAATGCTCATGTCATGATAAATCTGGTTAGGTCAAAACTACAGGAATATACATAAAAAAATTAATAATTATAATACAATAAATATATATATCGGTTATCGGCATCGACCTTGAGGAGCAGAAAGTTATCGGTATCGATATCGGGGTCAACAAATCAATATCGTGCACCCCTAGACAGAACAGTGATCCTTCTTATACTTTAATTTAACTGTAACTAGGGATGCTCGATATTGGCTTTTTTACCGATATACCGATATTGTCCAACTCTTAATTTCCAATACCGATATCAACCGATACCGATATATGCAGGGTTTCCCCCCCAAAAAACTGAATAATTTCAGGTAATTAACATTACATATGTCTTGTTGTGGAATTAACATAACATTATGCATACTTTTGACAATAAATAAAATCAGAATTTGTTCTTACTTGCCTGGGTAAATAAAGGTTGGTTATAGAAATGTAAAAAAAAAAATTAAATTTCCGCTATTTTCCTATATCACATTTTAATGCCAATATCGGCCGATAATATAGGTAACTGTAACCTTACCTTTATGAACTTCACAAGGTAGTCAATGGCTTGTCTGGCTGAGAGCTTTCCCGGTCTCTTGTTGCGGCCCTGAGGTGATGGTGGCATGAGGTGGACAAGCAGCAAGAGGGATGACATCTCACTGTCCCATCCTGAAAATACAAAAAATGGCAATTTATTTAATTTGTATTAATTAAAATGTCATAAAAATGGGATATTAAAATAGCCACTGAAAATTTGATCATATGAGGAATATTGACAGCCTTAATTGACATACTTAACACCGGTTCCTGACAGGCAGCGAGCGAGCGAACTGGAGACGAAATCGTGCGCGACACTGTCCTGATATGAGGCGGCGCGTGTCCGGGTGTGTCTGTGTGTGTGTTACCTGGAAGCACACGGGGGCAAAGCAGCCTGCGATTCTTGACCAATAAAAAGTGTTTAGGGGCGTGACTCGGCCGCGTAATCGCTCAACTAGAGACACAGCGAGCGAATATTTGAGGGGGGAACGACATCGCCGCTCAGTTCGCTGTCGCTCGCGGCAGGTCAGGATAGTCTGATTGAAACAAATACATTTTAATCATTTTCGCAATCACGCTCGCTCGTGTCGCTGCCTGTCAGGAAGGGGTGTAAGACATTGATTGGTTCACTCTATCCTAAATAAAATGGATTGTGCTTTGTACTGTAGGCCTATAGCTTAAATTAACATGCAGGGAAAGCCTAAACTGATACCCAGTATGTTGTTGCATAGGGCAGTGGTTCTCAAACATTTCATGTCAAGGACCCCCCAAATTGACAATTAGCCCACAGACCCCCATTTGAAAAGATGTGCCATGGACCCCCATAAGACAATATTTGTACGGATCTAGCAGTGATTCTCAGCCATTTTAATTCCAAGGGCACCCATTTAATGGCATTTCTATCTTTGGGACCCCAATTTATATTGTAAAATCAATGTTAATTTAACTCTTGACGGTGTACAATGGACGTTGGGGTCCATTTGTACACTGTCCGAGTTACAGACCAATAAGGGTCCATTTGGTTCCTAACTATCAAGGCGGACGCCATTTTGAGAACCAACGGCACGCTGTGCAAAGTTTTTCACTCACCACACTCCAAAAAAGTTGTGAAGGTCAATTGGCCCTCAAAACAGATGAATTTCTGCCGGTCAATGTGTTTAACACGTACAGCCTGAATCTGATGGCAAATAAATAATAACAGTTACTAAGATGATATAGGGCACAACAACTCATGCATTATGAGGAGTGTTACAATTAGAAAATATTACAAAAGCACCATCCAACTGAGTACATTTTACTCAAACTGAGTAAAACTTTACTCACGTCTTGGGCTCAAATTGACTCAGTTTGAGTAAAATTTACTCTGTGAAATTTACTGTGAGGCTATCTAGTTCCACAAGTTTCCATTATATTATACATGGAGGCAGAACACACATACCTAACATTACGGTGATGGAGCGTCTCACAAATCTATGTGCACGTGCACCCGTTAACGAGCGACACTGAAAAGTGTCTGGGCGGAAACAAGCGCTTGACAGTTTGGTTCCGCATTAAGAGTCAATCCACAATCTAGAGGCGAATTGTTGGGCATTCATTCAAATTAGTCAACCCAGTACAATGGTTCAAATAAACACTTGTTGAACCGAACAGTGCGTCAAATTAACTTGTTATGTCCATTTACCGCTAGTAAAACAGTCAACCTACAGCACATCGTGGCAAATTTACGTGACTCTATTTAGAGTAAAACACACGTTGTCTCTGCCACCGTTTCAGCAAAATCCGCCAACATGTAACATATAATTGTTCCATCTCCTGTACTATGTCTACTTGTCTTGTATGTTCTTAATACGTCAGTTTTTGTATGGATATAGTTATATCACTACTTTTAACAACAGCCTACAGGCATGGTCTACAGGTATGGTCTCAGGCCTATACAGGTATAGCCGCATGCAGGTGAAAATTTGCTTCTGGCTAACACTAGCTCATATACATTTTACATGAAAACCGACATGTTGATTAATGTGCACTGTCCCTGATAGCAATACTGTTGATAATTGAATACTCGTGTTGCACCGACGTACCTGTTCTTAAGTTATTGTCCATAAAACTGTAAAACGTTTATTTAATAGCGTGCGTGCAAACGTAGCAGCTAACATGCTAACATCGTGATAGATGGCTCTGTGGCTATAGCTGTGGCTATAGCTGTAATGTACGGTGACTCTATTTAGAGTAAAACACACGTTGTCTCTGCCACCGTTTCAGCAAAATCCGCCAACATGTAACATATAATTGTTCCGTCTCCTGTACTATGTCTACTTGTCTTGTATGTTCTTAATACGTCAGTTTTTTTATGGATATAGTTATATCACTACTTTTAACAACAGCCTACAGGCATGGTCTACAGGTATGGTCTCAGGCCTATACAGGTAGCCGCATGCAGGTGAAAATTTGCTTCTGGCTAACACTAGCTCATATACATTTTACATGAAAACCGACATGTTAATTAATGTGCACTGTCCCTGATAGCAATACTGTTGATAATTGAATACTCGTGTTGCACCGACGTACCTGTTCTTAAGTTATTGTCCATAAAACTGTAAAACGTTTATTTAATAGCGTGCGTGCAAACGTAGCAGCTAACATGCTAACATCGTGATAGATGGCTCTGTGGCTATAGCTGTAATGTTGCAAATTAGTTACACACATTGCTGTTTAATAAATTAACAAATAATAATAATAATCTTACATGGTATTTGGCATCCAACTTGATCCAAGAGAAGGAAAATATCGCTGTATTGCGCTCTTGCTGCTATACCTGAGCTTGAAGCGACGACTTGCAGAGAGAGAAAGATGGCGTCGTCACCTTTGGAAATTATATGGATAGTAGGCGTGACCAATGCTGTATTACTCCAATGGAAACTCTTCTGGAACTTTACTCTCACTCTATTGGCCACAGGCAATGATTATGCCCCAAATGGAGTAAATATGACTACTTGAGAGGAAAATAATAACTCCGTAATAATTACTCTGGGAAAATGACTCCCCAGTTTTTCCTGTGTATATCTGTCTGAATTTACCTGCATATAATCCTCCTACCCAGGTGGCCAAAAAGTTCCGGCCCATTAATGGCCTGTATCCGGCAGGCCGGAAGAAATTAGTCGGCCCAAGTCCGGCTGCCAGAGTCGGCCAAGTAGGCGGCAATGACTGACTGGCCGATTCCGGCCCGAGTACACTGGGCCAGGTCCGGGGTTGCCGGAAGCGGTGAACGTCCGGATTGGCCGAGTAGGCGGCAATGACTGACTGGCCGATTCCGGCCCGAGTACACTGGGCCATGTCCGGGGTTGCCGGAAGCGGTGAACGTCGGGTTGCCTAAAGCAGCCCAGATGCGACCCACACACACTGGGCCAGGTTTGGTTGCCCGAAGCCTAGCCGACACTGCCAATGCAATGGTACTACACAGTAAATTCCGCAGAGTACATTTGACTCAAACTGAGTACATTTGATTCAAACTGAGTAAAGAAATTTTACTCAGTTTGAGTGAAATGTACTCAGTTTGAGTCAAATTTACTTTGCGGAATTTACTGTGTACCCAGTATTCTGCCAGAGCTACTCCACTATCTGCCTATGACCATACATTACCGGAAATACAGTAGGAAATGGTTGATTAGTAATACAATGCCACATATTTAAGGACCCTTCCCTTTACCAATGGAGTATTGGCATGTCCCGCATTGAACAATTCAGAAGTTTACATGCTGTCTCCTACCTCACTGAAATATATTCTCAGTGTATGTGCACATTGTACACAATATACACCATTCTGCAGTGAAGCTCAAATATCAAGTAAAGTAACAATTACCCCCATACATGCTACTTTTTCCAGTTAAAAATGACAACTTGAATAGATATTTAAACATTTATTAACAAAAAAATATCACATCCTCCTCTCTGAACCCAACGACAAAGCCTCCAATGAAATTAACCCATTGTTCCCCTGCAACAGCTTCTCCCACAGGGGATCTTTGATTAAACACCTGCTATCAGAAGAATATAGACAGTCAGAAAAAAAGTTCAGTTTACTACTTAAGTACATTTAAAAGTAGAAACTTTGACTTTTACTCAAGTGTGTACTTTCACTTAAACTTTCATGTTAGTCTAGCTTAGCAAATTTTTTTAGGAGAATTAATACAAAAACGAGTGATATGGCCGTTCAGTTGTAAATGAAAGCCTGCATTTAGTAAGACGTTGTTTATAAATGTCTTTTGGTTTAGTTATGAATGAATGACAGCATCTCTATAGCACAGCTCTATTACTAGGACATAAAGTGCTTTGGAATGACTGTATACATCATTCACAACGGGTGGCCCCAGCAGGAATCAAACTCCTAACCGTGACAGTGTTAGTGCCATGCTCGGAGTGCCAAGCACAAGACCCCAATGTTATGCGGGGCTCTGCTCATAGGCGGGCGGCTCGTGGCGTGGCTCGTAGTCCTGGTTGTAGAAGCAACCGTCGCCCTCCATGGAGACCCCCCTCCTCCCGCGTCACCCCAGCGAGGTGGCGGGTGGCGACCCTGACGAGGTGAGCCATGGTGGGGTGGCGGGGGGCCGGCAGGGGGAGGCCCCTGGGGGGGGCTCCGGAGAAAAGCGCCAGGGGGCCGGGCCGGGAGGCGCCCCTGGGGCACCCCGGGAGGCGTGGGCATAGCCTTACGGACCACGGGGGAATAGGTGACGTGGGGGCGTAGCGTGGCGGGGGTCTGGGGGAGCTGTCGCCGGCCCCGGCGAGGCGTGCTGGTCCCCGACGTGGAGGGGACGGGACTTCCACTCACTGCCCTACACGAAAAGTGAAAAAGGCAAATAAAAAGAACGAACCACAAATTCAACGACAGAAGAGAAGAGGATGAGATAGAGAGAGAGAAGAGAGAGAGAAGAGAGAGAAGGAAAGCAAGATAACAAAATACAACAAGAGCCAGTATGGAAGCAAATGAGTGACAGAAGTATTTGAATTTGATCAGACACCGAATTTATAGCATTGAAAATAATTACTTTGAAAACATGTATCTGAATTGAATTTATAGCATTGAAAATAATTACTTTGAAAACATGTATCTGAATTTTTTCAGACACCAAATTTAAAGCATTGAAAATAATTACTTTGAAAACATGTATCTGATTTTTGAATTTTATCAGACACCGAATTTATAGCATTGAAAATAATTACTTTGAAAACATGTATCTGAATTTTTTCAGACACCGAATTTATAGCATTGAAAATAATTACTTTGAAAACATGTATCTGAATTTTTTCAGACACCGAATTTATAGCATTGAAAATAATTACTTTGAAAAATGTATCTGAATTTTTTCAGACACCGAATTTATAGCATTGAAAATAATTACTTTGAAAATCATGTATCTGAATTTTTTTGCTCCGAATTTACCTATGTGAAATAAAAATTCAATGTAAAAAATTCGAATGTATAATAAAATTCAATGTAAAAAGATTCGATGCATAATTGCGGTGTATAAAATTCGATGTAAAAAACCATCATCTGGGCTACCCAGACAGGATAAGCAATCGCGCCTGGATGCAATCGAATTGACTTCTGGCCTATCACTGCACGGCTTTGTCAGTCATGTGATCACACCAACCCGGGAGAAAGATGGCGGTATATATACATACGTTGGGGGGAGAATATACATACGGTGGGGAGGAGACTGTACATTAGGAGGGGGTGGGTGGGAGAGAAATATACATACGGTGGGGAGAGAATATATACATACGGTGGGGAGGAGACTGTACATTAGGAGGGGGTGGGAGAAAATATATACATACGGTGGGGAGGAGACTGTACATTAGGAGGGGGTGGGTGGGAGAGAAATATACATACGGTGGGGAGAGAATATATACATACGGTGGGGAGGAGACTGTATATTAGGAGGGGGTGGGAGAGAAATATACATATGGTGGGGAGAGAATATATACATATACGGTGGGGAGGAGACTGTACATTAGGAGGGGGTGGGAGAAAATATATACATACGGTGGGGAGGAGACTGTACATTAGGAGGGGGTGGGTGGGAGAGAAATATACATACGGTGGGGAGAGATATATATACATACGGTGGGGAGGAGACTGTATATTAGGAGGGGGTGGGAGAGAAATATACATACGGTGGGGAGAGAATATATACATACGGTGGGGAGGAGACTGTATATTAGGAGGGGGTGGGAGAGAAATATACATATGGTGGGGAGAGAATATATACATACGGTGGGGAGGAGACTGTACATTAGGAGGGGGTGGGAGAGAATATATACATACGGTAGGGAGGAGACTGTACATTACGAGGGGGTGGGAGAGAAATATACATATGGTGGGGAGAGAATATATACATATGGTGGGGAGAGAATATATACATACGGTGGGGAGGAGACTGTACATTAGGAGGGGGTGGGTGGGTGAGAGAGAAAATACATATGGTGGGGAGAGAATATATACATACGGTGGGGAGAAGACTGTACATTAGGAGGGGGTGGGAGAGAAATATACATATGGTGGGGAGAGAATATATACATATGGTGGGGAGAGAATATATACATACGGTGGGGAGGAGACTGTACATTAGGAGGGGGTGGGTGGGAGAGAAATATACATACGGTGGGGAGAGATATATATACATACGGTGGGGAGGAGACTGTATATTAGGAGGGGGTGGGAGAGAAATATACATACGGTGGGGAGAGAATATATACATACGGTGGGGAGGAGACTGTATATTAGGAGGGGGTGGGAGAGAAATATACATATGGTGGGGAGAGAATATATACATACGGTGGGGAGGAGACTGTACATTAGGAGGGGGTGGGAGAGAATATATACATACGGTAGGGAGGAGACTGTACATTACGAGGGGGTGGGAGAGAAATATACATATGGTGGGGAGAGAATATATACATATGGTGGGGAGAGAATATATACATACGGTGGGGAGGAGACTGTACATTAGGAGGGGGTGGGTGGGTGAGAGAGAAAATACATATGGTGGGGAGAGAATATATACATACGGTGGGGAGAAGACTGTACATTAGGAGGGGGTGGGAGAGAAATATACATATGGTGGGGAGAGAATATATACATATGGTGGGGAGAGAATATATACATACGGTGGGGAGGAGACTGTACATTAGGAGGGGGTGGGTGGGTGGGAGAGAAATATACATATGGTGGGGAGAGAATATATACATACGGTGGGGAGGAGACTGTCTATTATATGTATATTTCTCTCCCAACCACCCCCTCCTAATGTACAGTCTCCTCCCCACTGTATGTATATATTCTCTCCCCATCATATGTATATATTCTCTCCCCACCGTTCTCTTGGTGTAAAACGTTTAAGACCAGGGTGAGGCCAGGCTATGGATGGCTTTGAAGGTGAGTAGTGTTTTGAAGTTAATGCGTTCCTTGATCGGGAGCCAGTGGAGGGAGTGGAGGACAGGAGTGATGTGTTCGCGGGACCGGGTGTTAGTGAGGAGGCGGGCAACTGAGTTTTGGACCATCTGCAGTTTATGGAGGGAGCGGGAGGTGATGCCAGTGAGGAGGGAGTTACAGTAGTCCAGGAGGGAAAAGATGAAGGCGTGTATGAGGGATTCAGCAGCAGGGGGTAGAGGCAGTGACGGATTTTGGCAATGTTGCGGAGGTGAAAATATGAAGTTTTGACAATGGAGCGGACATGGGGTCAAATGAGAGGGTGGGGTCGAGGATGACACAGAGGTTGCGGACTAGGGGGGAGGGGGTGATGGTGGAGTCATTGATGGTGAGTGTGATGTAATACAATAATTTATACTGTAGCATTACAAACCATTTGACAGCCAGGTCCTGCACCTCCGTTCTTGTCCTCTAGGAGCCATCGCAGCATGGCCAAGACCTTCCTCATCCAGCATACTGTCCGGGTGTAAGTTATTGCCAGCGGAAGAGTGCAAGAATGCTTCCGCATTCGTCACCGCACGCCAGTACGGTAATGCGCCTTTCCTTTCGCCCCGCTCAGATTTCCTTTCGCCCCGCTCAGACAAATGCATGTAGTACATTGCAACACAACGCAGCATTTCCGCGGCTGTCTTTAACTAGCAGGACGCTAGTGGGCTAGTCGCTAAAATATATAATTGTACCAACACAGATATTAGGCAGTACACACATTGTCCTGCAATACATGTACAGTGAATGCACAGCTACATTCGCCATATATTTCTATCGCTGCTGCGGTCTATAGTGAAATGCAATATTATTATTATTATTGTAAAGATTATCATTACAATCGCAGCCTGGAGGCAATGTTACAAGTGTACGAGGGTTGTGTGCAAAGAGCACAGCCTCTCAATTTGCACAACGTGCACAAAATAATAATTGTAATGATCTTTACAATAATAATAATATTGCATTTCACTGTAGACCGCAGCAGCGATAGAAATATATGGCGAATGTAGCTGTGCATTCACTGTACATGTATTGCAGGACAATGTGTGTACTGCCTAATATCTGTGTTGGTACAATTATATATAAAACGATATATATATTTGAGCGACTAGCCCACTAGCGAGGCAACCTCCTGCACCATCGCAGCAGCGCCGAGCGTGGTGATACAAGCGGGCTGCTCTGAGGAAAGGAGCCCCTTCACGCTAGTGGGCTAGTCGCTCAAATATATATCGTTTTATATATAATTGTACCAACACAGATATTAGGCAGTACACACATTGTCCTGCAATACATGTACAGTGAATGCACAGCTACATTCGCCATATATTTCTATCGCTGCTGCGGTCTACAGTGAAATGCAATATTATTATTATTGTAAAGATCATTACAATTATTATTTTGTGCACGTTGTGCAAATTGAGAGGCTGTGCTCTTTGCACACAACCCTCGTACACTTGTAACATTGCCTCTCCAGGCTGCGATTGTAATGATAATCTTTACAATAATAATAATAATATTGCATTTCACTGTAGACCGCAGCAGCGATAGAAATATATGGCGAATGTAGCTGTGCATTCACTGTATGTATTGCAGGACAATGTGTGTACTGCCTAATATCTGTGTTGGTACAATTATATATGAAACGATATATATTTTAGCGACTAGCCCACTAGCGTCCTGCTAGTTAAAGACAGCCGAGGTTGAGTAGTTTCTTCTGATATCACTTTCAAACTCCAAGTGATTCATTGCAATGTACGCGGAAATGCTGCGTTGTGTTGCAATGTACTACATGCATTTGTCTGAGCGGGGCGAAAGGAAAGGCGCATTACCGTACTGGCGTGCGGTGACGAATGCGGAAGCATTCTTGCACTCTTCCGCTGGCAATAAGCTACACGCATACTGTCCTTCTGAAGCTCTGAAGTCATTAGTGGCCATGAACCTAAAGAGAGAGAGCGAGAATACGTTAGTAGATAGTCTAAGGCCAGTGATTCTCAATATTATTTTGCATATCTAGGACCTCTAATTTAGTCCATGTCATGCACATCTACATAAAATATACTGTAGCATTACAAACCATTTGACAGCCAGGTCCAGCACCTCTCCGTTCTTGTCTTCTAGGAGCCATCGCAGCATGGCCAAGACCTTCCTCATCCAGCATACTGTCCTTCTGAAGGTCTGAAGTCATTAGTGGCCATGAACCTAGAGAGAGCGAGAATACGTTAGTAGATAGTCTAAGGCCAGTGATTCTCAATATTATTTTGCATATCTAGGACCTCTAATTTAGTCCATGTCATGCACATCTACATAAAATATACTCTAGCATTACAAACCATTTGACAGCCAGGTCCAGCACCTCTCCGTTCTTGTCTTCTAGGAGCCATCGCAGCATGGCCAAGACCTTCCTCATCCAGCATACTGTCCTTCTGAAGGTCTGAAGTCATTAGTGGCCATGAACCTAGAGAGAGCGAGAATACGTTAGTAGATAGTCTAAGGCCAGTGATTCTCAATATTATTTTGCATATCTAGGACCTCTAATTTAGTCCATGTCATGCACATCTACATACTGTAGCATCCATCAACACAGGATGACCCTTTCCAGCTGTTGAAATGAAAGTCCCAGATTGAAAAGTATATATATACACAGTCACACACACAATAAAACATTGTATACATCACTTACAAGCATGACCACTTGAAGATCTTGAAGACTTGGTAGATCTTGACCGTCTTGGGAGAGAGAGAGAGAAGGCATTACAGGATGACTCTTTGAAAATGATGTCCCAGATTAAAAAGTATATATTATATATACACAGTCACACACACAATAAAAACCACAACCACTTGAAGTATACGGGTAGTTGTTATTGAGCTGTCTTCTGCTTTCATGTCGTTGTTGAGAGACAGCACTGTAACAGTATTTGCTACATTAACATTGAAATTATATATTTTATAATTAAATTAAACCATGAAAGATCTGCGTGATATGCATTGGTTAGCTAACGTCAGTATTCTACAGTCTAGGCCTGCTAGCAGTAGTGCTTGTATTACAGATCCCGCCAGTTTCATAATATCGAGCAAATAACGTTACAGTAGACTAGTCACTGAAACACAGACTAAACAGCATTTATATCAGCAGCACGCATTACTTATAAATAATAAAATATATGTGTTGCACAATTACCCGAGATGAGAACAGTTGGTGACAACGTGAGGCTCTGCCTGTAGCAGTGTATGTAGCCTATATATGTGTTGCACAATTACCTGAGATGAGAACAGTTGGTGACAACGTGAGGCTCTGCCTGTAGCAGTGTATGTAGCCTATATAGCTAACGTGAGCTCGCGCTACACTCAGTGTATGTAGCATAGATATCTATAGATATCTGTGTTCTATAGATATCTATGGTATGTAGCCTATATAGCTAACGTGAGCTCGCGGCCTCGCGCTACACTCAGTGTATGTAGAGCTAGTAGCTAACGTGAGCTCGCGCTACACTCAGTGTATGTAGCCTATATAGCTAACGTGAGCTCGCGGCCTCGCGCTACACTCAGTGTATGTAGAGCTAGTAGCTAACGTGAGCTTGCGCAACACTCACTGAAACACAGACTAAACAGCACTCATTTATATTAGCGGTATTACTTATAAATAATCAAAAATATCTGCATAAATTACCTGAGATGAGAAGAAATGCAACCGTGTCATACTGGTCTGGTCTGACTGTGCCGCGCGCGACGCGCGTCAATTCAAAATTTCAAAAACCACAATGCATTGTGGGGATCCCCCCCCCCCCCACAATGCAACGCAGCTGTTAGTCAGTGTTGCCAAATGACAATTATTATTTATATTATTTTATATAACAGTTACTCAATCAACTTGCTTTATGCCTACAATCTCTCTGACAAATCTCAATGGCACAAGAATAACTTAAAATAATACTAATAATAATAATAATACTAATAATAATAATAATAATAATAATAATAATAATAATAATAATAATAATAATAATAATAATAATAATAATAATAATAATAATAATAATAATAATAATAATAATAATAATAATAATAATAATAATAATAATAATAATAATAATAATAATAATAATAATAATAATAATAATAATAATAATAATAATAATAATAATAATAATAATAATAATAATAATAATAATAATAATAATAATAATAATAATAATAATAATAATAATAATAATAATAATAATAATAATAATAATAATAATAATAATAATAATAATAATAATAATAATAATAATAATAATAATAATAATAATAATAATAATAATAATAATAATAATAATAATAATAATAATAATAATAATAATAATAATAATAATAATAATAATAATAATAATAATAATAATAATAATAATAATAATAATAATAATAATAATAATAATAATAATAATAATAATAATAATAATAATAATAGCTCTCTTTTCAAGTAAAATAATATGAAATAATGTTCGAATTAATACATCTTTAACAAATTATAGGCAGTATAGTATTTGTTTCAAGTTTAAAGTTCAATAACTTCGTTTTTATATACTTTACAGTGAAAATGTTGGTTTTGATTGATTGATTGATTGATTGATTGATTGATTGATTGATTGATTGATTGAAAACTTTATTAACAGATTGCAGAATGGGTACAATACAGTACAGCTCAATACATACAATTGTTAAGGGCATGCAGACCAGAGAAAGACGTTCGTCTTGTTTACATCAGGGACCCCCATTTTCAATTCATCATAACATGACATGTGACATACAGATAGACACTTCTATACATTTATGACATACCAGATTTGCAAATACAGTAGGCCTACTGTTTGTGATACAAAAAGAGTCTAGAAAAGAGAGTATATATTTGACGTAGAACCGTACATTATAGGTGGGGGGGGGGGGTAGGAGGGGTGGGGGGGGGCACTGTACAACTGCACAAGCACAACTGTACATTGGAATATTGACAAAACCATGTTTGGTACTTTACTGTACATTGGAGGGGGTTGGGTTAGGACATTTACAGGGGCCAGTTTCGAATTGCAGTCTCCCGTAGGTGTTCTTTGAGAGTGTTTTGAAAGTGGGTAGTGATTCACATTCCTTTACATCTTTGGGTAGGGCGTTCCACATTGATGTGGCATAATTGCGAAATGTGTTTAGTCCCTGTTTGAGCCGAATCTGGGTTTAACATGATTTGTGGAGCTCCCATGGTGTTGTGGTCGTGGTATTCACTGACCTTTGGGAAGTATTTTGACATGTACACATATACCTTGGTCGTGTATGTATCTTGTAGACAGGCCCATTGCAAGTTGCTGTACTCTGTCGTCTACTCTAAGCCATCCTAGGTTGTCACGTGGGCAGGGGCGAGGTGGGTTCTAGAAGTAAGGTCAAGCAGTAGTCTGACCAGTTTGTTTTGAGATGTTTGTGTAGCAGGGTGGATTATCCCTACTTTATGAGATGTACACTGTCACCAGGTAGGGGGGAACGCAGCAGATCTGAGTCCAACTGAATCCCCGACTTTAGTGCAGGAGTGGAGCTTTAGCAGAGGGTCACAGCCTCTTCACCCTGCTCCCCTCTGGGAGAAGGCTGAGGATCCCAAAGGCTGTGAAAGCTCGACACAGACTGAACTTCTTCCCCTCAGCCGCCAGGCTGATCAATGCCTCAGGTCCCCCCCCCCCCCCCCCCCCTCGGTAACCCCCCCCCCCTCCCCCCTCTGCCCCCAAGTGACACTGGCACAATGACACTGACTGCACTGCACTAGTCCGTACTGGATCCCTGCACTCTTCACTTTATATATATATATATGTATTTATTGATTAATCCCCCACTGCACTGTTTCGTTTCTTGTCTGTGTTGGTGTTGTTTTCTGTGAAAAAAGAAAGGAAATGCATACACTGTATTGCTGCAACAATTACCAATGTGTTTTACACAAATGGCTAAATAAAGGAATCTGAATCTGGGGCCTAGGATTTACTAACCTAGTGTGCTGGTCCAGCTTTAACAAATTATCTCTGTATCTTTTCAATGTAAATAATAAATCAGTAACCAGTATTGTTATGTTAGCGTACTGAGCTGCGGTTAAAGGCCTTAACCACAGGTTAAAGGCCTTAACCACAGTTGTTATGTTAGCTACTGAGCTGCTGCAGGCCTTAACCACAGTATTATGTTAGCTATGAGCTGCTAACTATAGAGGCCATAACCACAGTATTACATATACTCTTGTTAGCTTTATGAGGCTACATCAACACGCTCCTATGAGTGCAGCATATGCAGCTTTATGAGGCTACATCAACATCCTATGAGTGCAGCTATAATATTAGCTTTATGAGGCTACATCAACATGCAGGCTCCTATGAGTGCAGCTATTTAAAGGCCTTAACCACAGTTGTTATGTTAGCTACTGAGCTGCTGGTTAAAGGCCTTAACTACAGTGTTGTTATGTTAGCTACTGAGCTGCTGGTTAAAGGCCTTAACTACAGTGTTGTTATGTTAGCTACTGAGCTGCTGCAGGCCTTAACCACAGTATTATGTTAGCTATGAGCTGCTAACTATAGAGGCCATAACCACAGTATTACATATACTCTTGTTAGCTTTATGAGGCTACATCAACACGCTCCTATGAGTGCAGCATATGCAGCTTTATGAGGCTACATCAACATCCTATGAGTGCAGCTATAATATTAGCTTTATGAGGCTACATCAACATGCAGGCTCCTATGAGTGCAGCTATTTAAAGGCCTTAACCACAGTTGTTATGTTAGCTACTGAGCTGCTGGTTAAAGGCCTTAACTACAGTGTTGTTATGTTAGCTACTGAGCTGCTGGTTAAAGGCCTTAACTACAGTGTTGTTATGTTAGCTACTGAGCTGCTGCAGGCCTTAACCACAGTATTATGTTAGCTATGAGCTGCTAACTATAGAGGCCATAACCACAGTATTACATATACTCTTGTTAGCTTTATGAGGCTACATCAACACGCTCCTATGAGTGCAGCATATGCAGCTTTATGAGGCTACATCAACATCCTATGAGTGCAGCTATAATATTAGCTTTATGAGGCTACATCAACATGCAGGCTCCTATGAGTGCAGCTATTTAAAGGCCTTAACCACAGTTGTTATGTTAGCTACTGAGCTGCTGGTTAAAGGCCTTAACTAAAGTGTTGTTATGTTAGCTACTGAGCTGCTGGTTAAAGGCCTTAACTACAGTGTTGTTATGTTAGCTACTGAGCTGCTGCAGGCCTTAACCACAGTATTATGTTAGCTATGAGCTGCTAACTATAGAGGCCATAACCACAGTATTACATATACTCTTGTTAGCTTTATGAGGCTACATCAACACGCTCCTATGAGTGCAGCATATGCAGCTTTATGAGGCTACATCAACATCCTATGAGTGCAGCTATAATATTAGCTTTATGAGGCTACATCAACATGCAGGCTCCTATGAGTGCAGCTATTTAAAGGCCTTAACCACAGTTGTTATGTTAGCGACTGAGCTGCTGGTTAAAGGCCTTAACTACAGTGTTGTTATGTTAGCTACTGAGCTGCTGCAGGCCTTAACCACAGTATTATGTTAGCTATGAGCTGCTAACTATAGAGGCCATAACCACAGTATTACATATACTCTTGTTAGCTTTATGAGGCTACATCAACACGCTCCTATGAGTGCAGCATATGCAGCTTTATGAGGCTACATCAACATCCTATGAGTGCAGCTATAATATTAGCTTTATGAGGCTACATCAACATGCAGGCTCCTATGAGTGCAGCTATTTAAAGGCCTTAACCACAGTTGTTATGTTAGCTACTGAGCTGCTGGTTAAAGGCCTTAACTACAGTGTTGTTATGTTAGCTACTGAGCTGCTGCAGGCCTTAACCACAGTATTATGTTAGCTATGAGCTGCTAACTATAGAGGCCATAACCACAGTATTACATATACTCTTGTTAGCTTTATGAGGCTACATCAACACGCTCCTATGAGTGCAGCATATGCAGCTTTATGAGGCTACATCAACATCCTATGAGTGCAGCTATAATATTAGCTTTATGAGGCTACATCAACATGCAGGCTCCTATGAGTGCAGCTATTTAAAGGCCTTAACCACAGTTGTTATGTTAGCTACTGAGCTGCTGGTTAAAGGCCTTAACTACAGTGTTGTTATGTTAGCTACTGAGCTGCTGGTTAAAGGCCTTAACTACAGTGTTGTTATGTTAGCTACTGAGCTGCTGCAGGCCTTAACCACAGTATTATGTTAGCTATGAGCTGCTAACTATAGAGGCCATAACCACAGTATTACATATACTCTTGTTAGCTTTATGAGGCTACATCAACACGCTCCTATGAGTGCAGCATATGCAGCTTTATGAGGCTACATCAACATCCTATGAGTGCAGCTATAATATTAGCTTTATGAGGCTACATCAACATGCAGGCTCCTATGAGTGCAGCTATTTAAAGGCCTTAACCACAGTTGTTATGTTAGCTACTGAGCTGCTGGTTAAAGGCCTTAACTACAGTGTTGTTATGTTAGCTACTGAGCTGCTGGTTAAAGGCCTTAACTACAGTGTTGTTATGTTAGCTACTGAGCTGCTGCAGGCCTTAACCACAGTATTATGTTAGCTATGAGCTGCTAACTATAGAGGCCATAACAGTATTACATATACTCTTGTTAGCTTTATGAGGCTACATCAACACGCTCCTATGAGTGCAGCATATGCAGCTTTATGAGGCTACATCAACATCCTATGAGTGCAGCTATAATGTTAGCTTTATGAGGCTACATCAACATGCAGGCTCCTATGAGTGCAGCTATTTAAAGGCCTTAACCACAGTTGTTATGTTAGCTACTGAGCTGCTGGTTAAAGGCCTTAACTACAGTGTTGTTATGTTAGCTACTGAGCTGCTGCAGGCCTTAACCACAGTATTATGTTAGCTATGAGCTGCTAACTATAGAGGCCATAACCACAGTATTACATATACTCTTGTTAGCTTTATGAGGCTACATCAACACGCTCCTATGAGTGCAGCATATGCAGCTTTATGAGGCTACATCAACATCCTATGAGTGCAGCTATAATATTAGCTTTATGAGGCTACATCAACATGCAGGCTCCTATGAGTGCAGCTATTTAAAGGCCTTAACCACAGTTGTTATGTTAGCTACTGAGCTGCTGGTTAAAGGCCTTAACTACAGTGTTGTTATGTTAGCTACTGAGCTGCTGCAGGCCTTAACCACAGTATTATGTTAGCTATGAGCTGCTAACTATAGAGGCCATAACCACAGTATTACATATACTCTTGTTAGCTTTATGAGGCTACATCAACACGCTCCTATGAGTGCAGCATATGCAGCTTTATGAGGCTACATCAACATCCTATGAGTGCAGCTATAATATTAGCTTTATGAGGCTACATCAACATGCAGGCTCCTATGAGTGCAGCTATTTAAAGGCCTTAACCACAGTTGTTATGTTAGCTACTGAGCTGCTGGTTAAAGGCCTTAACTACAGTGTTGTTATGTTAGCTACTGAGCTGCTGGTTAAAGGCCTTAACTACAGTGTTGTTATGTTAGCTACTGAGCTGCTGCAGGCCTTAACCACAGTATTATGTTAGCTATGAGCTGCTAACTATAGAGGCCATAACCACAGTATTACATATACTCTTGTTAGCTTTATGAGGCTACATCAACACGCTCCTATGAGTGCAGCATATGCAGCTTTATGAGGCTACATCAACATCCTATGAGTGCAGCTATAATATTAGCTTTATGAGGCTACATCAACATGCAGGCTCCTATGAGTGCAGCTATTTAAAGGCCTTAACCACAGTTGTTATGTTAGCTACTGAGCTGCTGGTTAAAGGCCTTAACTAAAGTGTTGTTATGTTAGCTACTGAGCTGCTGGTTAAAGGCCTTAACTACAGTGTTGTTATGTTAGCTACTGAGCTGCTGCAGGCCTTAACCACAGTATTATGTTAGCTATGAGCTGCTAACTATAGAGGCCATAACCACAGTATTACATATACTCTTGTTAGCTTTATGAGGCTACATCAACACGCTCCTATGAGTGCAGCATATGCAGCTTTATGAGGCTACATCAACATCCTATGAGTGCAGCTATAATATTAGCTTTATGAGGCTACATCAACATGCAGGCTCCTATGAGTGCAGCTATTTAAAGGCCTTAACCACAGTTGTTATGTTAGCGACTGAGCTGCTGGTTAAAGGCCTTAACTACAGTGTTGTTATGTTAGCTACTGAGCTGCTGCAGGCCTTAACCACAGTATTATGTTAGCTATGAGCTGCTAACTATAGAGGCCATAACCACAGTATTACATATACTCTTGTTAGCTTTATGAGGCTACATCAACACGCTCCTATGAGTGCAGCATATGCAGCTTTATGAGGCTACATCAACATCCTATGAGTGCAGCTATAATATTAGCTTCATGAGGCTACATCAACATGCAGGCTCCTATGAGTGCAGCTATTTAAAGGCCTTAACCACAGTTGTTATGTTAGCTACTGAGCTGCTGGTTAAAGGCCTTAACTACAGTGTTGTTATGTTAGCTACTGAGCTGCTGCAGGCCTTAACCACAGTATTATGTTAGCTATGAGCTGCTAACTATAGAGGCCATAACCACAGTATTACATATACTCTTGTTAGCTTTATGAGGCTACATCAACACGCTCCTATGAGTGCAGCATATGCAGCTTTATGAGGCTACATCAACATCCTATGAGTGCAGCTATAATATTAGCTTTATGAGGCTACATCAACATGCAGGCTCCTATGAGTGCAGCTATTTAAAGGCCTTAACCACAGTTGTTATGTTAGCTACTGAGCTGCTGGTTAAAGGCCTTAACTACAGTGTTGTTATGTTAGCTACTGAGCTGCTGGTTAAAGGCCTTAACTACAGTGTTGTTATGTTAGCTACTGAGCTGCTGCAGGCCTTAACCACAGTATTATGTTAGCTATGAGCTGCTAACTATAGAGGCCATAACCACAGTATTACATATACTCTTGTTAGCTTTATGAGGCTACATCAACACGCTCCTATGAGTGCAGCATATGCAGCTTTATGAGGCTACATCAACATCCTATGAGTGCAGCTATAATATTAGCTTTATGAGGCTACATCAACATGCAGGCTCCTATGAGTGCAGCTATTTAAAGGCCTTAACCACAGTTGTTATGTTAGCTACTGAGCTGCTGGTTAAAGGCCTTAACTACAGTGTTGTTATGTTAGCTACTGAGCTGCTGGTTAAAGGCCTTAACTACAGTGTTGTTATGTTAGCTACTGAGCTGCTGCAGGCCTTAACCACAGTATTATGTTAGCTATGAGCTGCTAACTATAGAGGCCATAACAGTATTACATATACTCTTGTTAGCTTTATGAGGCTACATCAACACGCTCCTATGAGTGCAGCATATGCAGCTTTATGAGGCTACATCAACATCCTATGAGTGCAGCTATAATGTTAGCTTTATGAGGCTACATCAACATGCAGGCTCCTATGAGTGCAGCTATTTAAAGGCCTTAACCACAGTTGTTATGTTAGCTACTGAGCTGCTGGTTAAAGGCCTTAACTACAGTGTTGTTATGTTAGCTACTGAGCTGCTGCAGGCCTTAACCACAGTATTATGTTAGCTATGAGCTGCTAACTATAGAGGCCATAACCACAGTATTACATATACTCTTGTTAGCTTTATGAGGCTACATCAACACGCTCCTATGAGTGCAGCATATGCAGCTTTATGAGGCTACATCAACATCCTATGAGTGCAGCTATAATATTAGCTTTATGAGGCTACATCAACATGCAGGCTCCTATGAGTGCAGCTATTTAAAGGCCTTAACCACAGTTGTTATGTTAGCTACTGAGCTGCTGGTTAAAGGCCTTAACTACAGTGTTGTTATGTTAGCTACTGAGCTGCTGCAGGCCTTAACCACAGTATTATGTTAGCTATGAGCTGCTAACTATAGAGGCCATAACCACAGTATTACATATACTCTTGTTAGCTTTATGAGGCTACATCAACACGCTCCTATGAGTGCAGCATATGCAGCTTTATGAGGCTACATCAACATCCTATGAGTGCAGCTATAATATTAGCTTTATGAGGCTACATCAACATGCAGGCTCCTATGAGTGCAGCTATTTAAAGGCCTTAACCACAGTTGTTATGTTAGCTACTGAGCTGCTGGTTAAAGGCCTTAACTAAAGTGTTGTTATGTTAGCTACTGAGCTGCTGGTTAAAGGCCTTAACTACAGTGTTGTTATGTTAGCTACTGAGCTGCTGCAGGCCTTAACCACAGTATTATGTTAGCTATATGAGCTGCTAACTATAGAGGCCATAACCACAGTATTACATATACTCTTGTTAGCTTTATGAGGCTACATCAACACGCTCCTATGAGTGCAGCATATGCAGCTTTATGAGGCTACATCAACATCCTATGAGTGCAGCTATAATGTTAGCTTTATGAGGCTACATCAACATGCAGGCTCCTATGAGTGCAGCTAATGTTAGCTTTATGAGGCTCTGCCCCCCCCCCCCTCCACTCCTATAACACCCACCTCGCTCTGCCCCCCCCCCCATCCACTCCTCTAACATTTTATTTATTAATTTTATTATTATTATTTTATTTGTTGCCATTAAAATAATAGGCAAGCATAGGGCTAAAACATTTTCATAAACAATAATATAATCTTTTGTTATTTGGTTATAATAAGGGCTTTTCTATGCATTTGTCTGATTGATTGATTGATTGATTGATTGAAAGCTTTATTTACAGACTGCAGAGTGGGTACAGTACAGCTGTATTCACTTGTTGCGGTGGTCTCAACGGAACAATTTTGATTGACAGTCGATTCTGCCAATCACACCGCTGTTGTGTGTGGGGGCGGCGTCGCTTGACTGAAACTTCGGCTCTGCCCCGGCAACCATTGCCGGGCCAGAGCCGGTTTATCTTTGGCGAGCCCGAGTCGGCTCTGCCCCGGCAACCATTGCCGTGCCAGAGCCGGTTTATCTTTGGCGAGCCCGAGTCGGCTCTGGCACGGCAAGCCGAGCCGGGCCAGAGCCGGTTTATCTTTGGCGAGCCTGAGTCGGCTCTGCCCCGGCAAGCAGAGCCGGGCCAGAGCCGGTTTATCTTTGGCGAGCCCGAGTCGGCTCTGCCCCGGCAACCATTGCCGGGCCAGAGCCGGTTTATCTTTGGCGAGCCCGAGTCGGCTCGGGCACGGCAACCATTGCCGGGCCAGAGCCGGTTTAGCTTTGGCGAGCCCGAGTCGGCTCTGCCCCGGCAACCAGAGCCGGGCCAGAGCCGGTTTATCTTTGGCGAGCCCGAGTCGGCTCTGCCCCGGCAACCATTACCGAGCCAGATCCGGCTCATCGTTGGCGTGCCGTGCCGGACATATGCCGAGTGTGCCGACCGGTAGCCGGAATTGGGCCGAGTATGCTGGCCACCTGGGTATATACCTACTTACACACATTCATATAACTCTTGAATAACTCATATGTATAATAATGCTGTATTTACTGTGTATATATATATATATATATATATATATATATATATATATATATATATATATATGTAGCCGGTGTGATCTTACTCTGCATTGTGTTTTTCGATTCGACCCCTGTTAAGGGATCGCCCTGAGTGGGAGTTGAACGCCGGTCTCCCGCGTCGCGAGCGGCATCACAGACCACTATACCAAGAGGTGAATTCACTTCTTGCTATTGGGTCTGGATGCCTCTGGGGAGTGAGTTTACTTGCAGTGCCGCTTAATGTCCACAGCCACTTCACTTACTGTCCCTCGTGACTGTGGATAGACTGCGGTACCTCCGTTACACTCACCCCCCTAAACTCACACCACCCAGGGCATCCGGGTCACGGCACCACGTGTAGCCGGTGTGATCTTACTCTGCATTGTGTTTTTCGATTCGACCCCTGTTAAGGGATCGCCCCCTGAGTGGGAGTTGAACCCCGGTCTCCCGCATCGCGGGCGGCATCACAGACCACTATACCAAGAGGTGAATTCACTTCTTGCTATTGGGTCTGGATGCCTCTGGGGAGTGAGTTTACTTGCAGTGCCGCTTAACGTCCACAGCCACTTCACTTACTGTCCCTCGTGACTGTGGATAGACTGCAGTACCTCCATTACACTCACCCCCCTAAACTCACACCACCCAGGGCATCCGGGTCACGGCACCACGTGTAGCCGGTGTGATCTTACTCTGCATTGTGTTTTTCGATTCGACCCCTGTTAAGGGATCGCCCTGAGTGGGAGTTGAACCCCAGTCTCCCACGTCGCAGGCGGCATCACAGACCACTATACCAAGAGGTGAATTCACTTCTTGCTATTGGGTCTGGATGCCTCTGGGGAGTGAGTTTACTTGCAGCACCGCTTAACGTCCACAGCCACTTCACTTACTGTCCCTCGTGACTGTGGATAGACTGCGGTACCTCCGTTACATATATATATATATTCTTACCATATATACATCTATATGTACATACCCTTTTGCATATCTGTAGATACTCTTACTAGTTACGCTGCTGGCCATTATGACTACTACCATCTTGTTTTTATACCTGTATCACTGTACATATTTAATATTCTTCAACTCTGTACATACATCTGATTAGCACTACACCCAGTAGTACTAATTTATAGTTATATTATATATTTATAGTTTCCGGTTCGATTCCAGCTCCCAGCAGCATGTCGAAGTGTCCTTGAGCAAAACACTTAAACCTTAACTGCTCCCAATGAGCAAATTGGCACCTTGCATGATTACATTGGATAAAAGCGCTATATAAATGCAGTCCAATTGCCATCCATTCCTGGAAAAGCACAATATTACTGTTCTACTGTGACTTGTTTACAAGATTTCTCATCAACACATAGCAACCGTTGTCTCTTCCATTGCCATGTATAAAACAATGGTTGCTATGTTACAGGCAGCCATGCTGGAAGAAGGAGAACTACATAAACATTCGGTGCAGGCCTCTATTGACCATTCATAGATGTTGATTTGAATGGGAAGTTATGTGGTTTCAAACCATCTTCTCACTCAGTAAAGAACATAATGCTCCCACAGTGTATTTTTCCCATATGGAAGTATTTTTTGGATTATTTTTTGGCATTTTGTCTATTCTTTCAAGCATAATTGAAGACATAAACTGCTTTGAGGTTCAGGAGTTTCTATATGGACAAGAAAAGACTGCCTATCAGAAACACATGTTTAGGAGGGGGGGGGTTGTGCATACTGTACATTTAAATTGGAGAATTCAATTTGGACATTTTGTCTGCTTTAATTTAAGAAATCTTATAGGTGCTGTACAAGCATTTTCATAGGAACCGTTCTGTGGAAACGTCCCTGGTTTCCATTATGAAACCTTACTTGTAAACTTGAGTTTGTTTTAATTCATTCATAAATGTTCTAATTAACCTCACATTTACTTTATCCTTAGGGTCTGTTACACCCCCCAGTAAGGGGACACAACACAAGGCCACAGACATGGAAGGTGAGGGTGTAGTGACACAAAACCGTGAAACAGTTTGCAAAATAGTATTTATTTCACAAGATCTCAGCAACACAGAGAACAAGGACTACCAGTGGCACCAAATCAATATTTCATATATCCCAGTCTGTGTGCAGTGTCAGTTAGCTCTCTGTGTCTTTGGTGGTAACTATCTGTATCTTTTGGTGGTAGAGCTCTGTCTTTAGGCATCTTTTGGTAGAGCTGGTTAAAGCTCTGGTTCATTGTTGTTAGTATAGGAAATATCTTTTGTGTTAAACATTATAGTAGAACTGTGGCTTGTGGAGCATTCGTGTGATTGTAGAGCTGTGGCCTTTTGAACAGGACCTTTTGTGTAGAGCTGGTGGCAGCTCTGGTTCTTTGCGCTATTTTAGTGAATCGTTGTATCTTTTGGTGTTCCTTGCTGTATTGCACATTTCTGTTAACCCTAACTCTTTGTATATTTGTTCCCATGTTCACCCAGCCTATGGTGATTGCTTTTCTTGTGTATTAACGTTTTGTTTCGCACACAGGGACATTGAGGACAGGAAGATACCCTGGGGTCTACATTTTGCATCACGTAGGTGACCTGATGTTAGAGACGCCAGCATTAGAGTGAGCACCACCTGTACTTTTGGGCGCTCGGTGGCCTGTAAAGGACAGCGTCCATAACAGGGTCATTTTTACCTCAGCAGTTTAAACCTCCAGCAAATGATCACAATCAAAACTGTACCTATATTATTATTAATGTTTCAGGTGCTTTATGTTTCTTTGTTGACTACCTAAATGTAAATAAAACATTACCCCCACTTCCTCCCCACCCACCCCATTATACATCCAGAATACCTGTGACTATCGAAAAATATATATTGACAACATTTTAAGAAAGATCAGCAAGTTTGTCACGCTCTCGTCGGCCCTGTCTCATTTCTCTGTCATCAAAGCATATGACACAAGATATAATGGAATGTCTTTAGAGACATGGTGGCTGGAAATATTGCCCTTCCAGTGTCAGCATTCCAAAGGCTTGCTGTTGCTTCTGCTTTTGATTTGTACACCCCTGCTATAATGAGCAACCAAATGTAGGCTTACAAGTGAGTCCCTTCCAACTCCTTCCAACTGTCCCCATACACGTGCCTCCTCTCTAAATTTGTCATCTCAAGTATATCCTTCTCAATTGATGGTGTTATGAAGAGCTTGAATGCTGACTTTACCAACTGGCCCCGGTATTCACTGACATCTTCAACCTGTCCTTGGAACAGGCTGTCATCCCCACCTGTCTGAAGAAGTCCACCATCATCCCTGTACCCAAAAAATCTACGCCCGCTTGCCTCAACGACTACCGCCCTGTAGCCCTCACCTCCATAGCCATGAAGTGCTTTGAGAAGCTAGTGAAGGGCTACATCTGTTCCTCCCTCCCCATCAACCTGGACCCCCTGCAATTTGCATATCGCCCCAACAGGTCCACGGAGGACACCATAGCCCATGTGCTGCACACAGCAGCATCACACCTGGACAAGAGGCAGGGGAACTATGTGAGAATGCTGTTCATCAACTACAGCTCAGCATTCAATACCATAGTCCCCTCCAAACTCATAGCCAAGCTCAGGGACCTGGGCTTGAACTATGACCTCTGCCAGTGGGTCTTGGACTTCCTGACGGGCAGACCCCAGGTGGTAAGAGCAGGCAACTGCACCTCCTCATCCATCACGCTCAACATAGGGGCCCCCCAAGGCTGTGTTCTGAGCCCCCTCCTCTACTCCCTGTACACACATGACTGCGTAGCACAGCGGAACAACAACACAATCATCAAATTTGCTGATGACACAGTAGTGGTGGGCCTGATCTCTGCCAACGACGAGAGGGCCTACCTGGAAGAGGTAGAGAATCTGTCACAGTGGTGTCAGGAGAACTGCCTCTCCCTGAACGTCAGCAAAACAAAAGAGATGATTGTGGACTTCAGGAGGTCGGGGGTCAAGGACTACAGCCCCCTCAGCATCGACGGGGCACCGGTTGAGAGAGTGAACAGTTTCAAGTACCTCGGAGCCCACATATCCGAGGATTTGACATGGACCACACACATTGACAGTGTTGTGAAGAAGGCACGACAACGCCTCTACTTCCTCAGGCGCCTAAGGAAGTTCCAAGTCAGTCAGAAGATCCTTAGGAACCTCTACTCATGTACAATAGAGAGCATCCTGACTGGCAACATCACCTCCTGGTTTGGGAATAGCACTGCACAAGACCGTAGCAGACTACAAAGAGTGACACGTTCAGCTGAACGCACAATTGGAGGGGGGCTTCCCACCCTCCAGAACATTTACAACAAGCGGTGCAGGGGGAAGGCTAAGAGAATTATTAAGGACTCGAGCCACCCGAACAACTGCCTCTTTGAACTGCTGCGGTCAGGCAAGCGATACCGGAGTCTTAAGGCGAGCACAGAGAGACTCAGAAGAAGCTTCTATCCCCAGGCCATCAGGCTGCTAAACGAACAATAAACACTATGCAACAACCATCAAATGCACACAGCACACACACCCACACGCACACACTCACTTAAACAAACAACACACTGCAGCACCCACTCTCCACACTTTAGATCACACAAACACACTTTATATTTATTGACAAAGGATTTGCACTACAACTCGTACACCTACTGTAAATTGTACCTAAATTGCACCTCATCCCATTTCTGCCTTGCACTATATAGTATTGTATATTAGTACACTGCATAGTATTGTATATTATATGGTAACTCAGTTACGTCTATTCTGCATCGAACATTGTACATATGTCTATACTGAACACTGTGACCTCATTTTTTTACTTCTAATTTACATGCTATACTATGTTATTTTATTTCATCTTGTCTTGCACAGTCTCTGGAGCGTAACAGTAAGAAGCATTTTGTATAAAAGTATTCTGTACTTCTGTATGACAACTATTAAAGAAACTTGAAACTTATGTCTTTGACATGACTGACAGCATATCTGGCGGGAGCCGGGGCCTGGAACCATTTTTAAGATATTAGCAGCACTAAGCCTACCCTGTTGTTCAAGTGGGGAGCAGGACCATGATAACTTTCCATTTTAGGAAAGTAACGTGTCTGCTTATCGTTGAGAGACAACAGGAGCATCTGCACTAAGGGTCTTTAGAAGGCTACTATGCAAGCTTTTATATGTTTGCTCCTCCCCTATGTTGCGTAAACTACCAATGTCCTTAAGGAAACCATATGTCCCCATGTTGCTGGAAATAGCAGAGTTCTCACAATGTGGGTAGTATGCCCCCTCCCCTCGCCGTGTTGCAGGAACCCTATGGCCCCACCCCCATGTTGTGGGAAATATCTGAAATATCTCCTGTGTGAACTATGAGTGTTTCTCGTGCTGCAGGTATAGTATGTTAGATTATGGCCCTAAAGCAGAGGGACATTTTTTTAAGATGATACATTTGCATGTAATAGTCACCTCAATATCATACTAAACAATCCACTTTTTTTTATGTTGTCATTTGTTATGTTTTATACAGCAAAAAAATAACTGGGGTCAAATTGACCCCAAGGAACACAGATGCATAGAAAGTGTGTACAGGACATCGAAAACATATCGTGTTAATGTTATGTTTACCTATTTGTACTCATTCAATTGGGAAAAGTCATGAAATAATAAGCTAAATAACCATTTATTTAGATATGTTAAACATTGAATGGGGTCAAATTGACCCCAAGGATAACACAAGGGTTAATACATTTATTGTTCACCTTTTGCCATTTAATATATGTTTCTTACTTGGCTGGATTGATACAGAATACAGAATGAATACAGAATGATGCTCTCTGAATATTTTGTGGAGTTGTGGGGAGGTGAATGGAATTTGACCAGCAGGAATATCAAAAGTCTCTGACTAATGCAAACATGCTCTCTCTCTCTCTCTTTCTCTCTCTCACACACACACACACACACACACACACACACACACACACACACACACACACACACACACACACACACACACACACACACACACACACACACACACACACACACACACACACACACACGTTCACCCTTGAAAAATCCCTACACAGACAGCTGACAGTGCACATCAAAATTTCACAGCGCACTAAATCTGGTGTGCGATGACACCATGTTGTGCAGTATTCACTGTCCCTCTGTGCTGGGCTCTGCTCTTGGCCAGGGTAGAGGCTTCATTACATAATGGGACAGTCCGATTCCCTTGGCCCAATCACAAGGGAAAGTTGGCGTGACCCCCTGACCTTGACCGATCAAACATGACCTGCCAGAATCCCGGAGCCATCTAATCATCATCTGTCAGGCGCTGTCCCAGACCGCCTGGCACACACCACCTCACACCACCTCACACCACACAGACTTTAGTTAGAGAGAGTTAGAGAGACCACAGAGAGTTAGTGGTGGACATCTGCTACTCCCTGGGCTACTGCCTTCAATAGATAGATAGATAGATAGATAGATAGATAGATAGATAGATAGATAGATAGATAGATAGATAGATAGATAGATAGATAGATAGATAGATAGATAGATAGATAGATAGATAGATAGATAGATAGATAGACAGACAGACAGACAGACAGACAGACAGACAGACAGACAGACAGACAGACAGACAGACAGACAGACAGACAGACAGACAGACAGACAGACAGACAGACAGACAGACAGACAGACAGACAGACAGACAGACAGACAGACAGACACAGACAGACAGACAGACAGACAGACAGACAGACAGACAGACAGACAGACAGACAGACAGACAGACAGACAGACAGACAGACAGACAGACAGACAGACAGACAGAGACAGACAGAGACAGACAGACAGACAGACAGACAGACAGACAGACAGACAGACAGACAGACAGACAGACAGACAGACAGACAGACAGACAGACAGACAGACAGACAGACAGACAGACAGACAGATAATCTCTTTGTCTCTCTCTACATCTCTCTCTATTACCTATATCTGTACATACCCCACCCTCTTTCTCTCTTCCCTCTCTCTATTTCCCCTTTGGTAATTTTCTCCTTACTCTCTGCCTCTCCCAGTCTCCCACTCTCTGCCCCCTCTCTCCCTCTCTCTCCTCTCTCTCTGCCACTGTCTCACCCCCACCCCCCTGCAACACCCACCCACCCCCTTGACCTCTTGACCTCCCCATCCAGACTGCTCCCACTCACTCAGACACGCAACCTCCATTCTTTTGCAATTGTCTGTCCACTGAGAGTGTCTATATTTTGACCCTTATTCTCAGTCTCCCTCCACATCAGAGGCTGCCAGCAGAGGCCATGTATTCTCTCCTGTGACCACAGAGGAAGAGAGGGTTTCAACAGTCAACCTCTGTAAATAGGCGCTTACGCAGACTAGCTGGGATCAGATTGGAGTCGGGCTGTTCAGTGGATTGCACACTGCTTGCGGTTAAGGCCCAATCTCCGATTGCAATATGGCCCAACTAGGCTTTGTTTCCATTAGCGATTAATTAATTTTGAAGATATTTATTTCCACACTCTGTATCTGCTGTGAAAAAGTGGTACCAGTGCTATATCCCCTATATCTGTAATGTTAGTAAATGTTTTGCGTTGTGATGGGATATGAAACATAACAGCTAATTTTCCATCTACAAGTGAAACACTGCAACAACATATCTGAGTTTAGATGGTAATGGAAATGTCTGGATTGGGGGTATTATGCCCCCTCCCCTCTCTTCCCCTATTTTTTCTTTATGTATTTATTTGCCCCACATTGCTTTTGGGTTTCATGTTTGGGTAATGTATGTTGTCTGCCAATAAGCATATAAACAACATGTAATACCTAATTTCTGTCTGACTGGCAAAAAAAACTACACTATATAGCTTTTTATTTTCCTCTCTAGGTATTCAAATAATGGATAACCACATTGAACCCACAATCCAGGGGCAGTTGTTATCCACTTTCTGGAGAGCTGGACAGCGTCCCGGGGTATTTGTTTGTTAAGAAGCACAGTGGGTTTACTGTTAAAGTGCAGCCAGCACTTTTGATGGGGTGTTTGATAAATTATGGTGGTGAGTCTGACACATCTGATAGCGTGTTCTTCTGAGTTGCAGATGTACGGCGTTCCCAATGCCAATTTAAGCTTTCACCATTTCTCGTTGGGAATTTCTGCTTCGATTTATCTTTTATTTCCTCACACGTGTTGCTTCACACTAACAAAGTGTGCCATGTAGAGAGAGAGAGAGAGAGAGAGAGAGAGAGAGAGAGAGAGAGAGAGAGAGAGAGAGAGAGAGAGAGAGCGATTGGAGAAAGAGGGAGAGAGATTGGATATAGAGAGACAGAGAGATTGGAGAGTGAGAGAAAGAGAGAGAGAGAGAGAGAGAGAGAGAGAGAGAGAGAGAGAGAGAGAGAGAGAGAGAGAGAGAGAGAGAGAGAGAGAGAGAGAGAGAGAGAGAGTAGCGGTAGCACAACTTTTATCTACTCTTACAAGTCCTGTCTGACAATAGGCAATATGAGGTTTTACAATGGCACAAATACACACACACACACACACACACACACACACACACACACACACACACACACACACACACACACACACACACACACACACACACACACACACACACACATGTGCTCACGTGTGTAATGACCCACAGATGTGTTCTGAGCCCTTTGGCTTCTCCAAAGAGGATATCCTGACGACTGCTAGGTCTCCCTGCCAAATCTTCACAGAAACAGTACAAAATAATAACACAGAGACAGGGCGCAGATGAGAACATTATCCACATTTAACCCATCCCCCCCCCACGCCCACCCCTGAAACCATAATGAAGAATGTTTCAGCCAATTAGTTTAGACACGTTGCTGTAGAGAGAATATATTCATGATTGCTGAGGTTATGGTTTGATAAGAAACAGCAGAGAGGCTGAACATACTGCAGGTGAACATCCGCACGTTAGGGTTGACTAAAAAAGTCACCCTTCAATTTGCGTCGGTGATGTCTACAAGTGCTAACGCTACAGTGTTTGTGAGGCTCGTTGTTTATTCATTCGTATTAATATTCCAACACACGGTACAAAGTGTTCCGGGATTTTGAGGACCGTGGAAGAACGAGAGTGAGCAGGGCAAGTCCAGTTCCATACAGAATAATAAGTTAATGTGTGGTAGAACGGCCACCTGGCCACTCTGAGACATACAGCATCCGTACTGTCAGCAGGCTTTGGCCGGCAACACCAACAACAATGAATACGTTACTCAACAACTCAGTAGAAATAGAATAGTGGCACAGTGCTAGTGTACCCAGAGCACCAGGTTTCCATGACAGGTTTATTTTTGTTTTTGTTTAGTTGCATCTTTAAATGGGATCAGCCTCACGGTTCATCGCCCTCTGGTCCCTCAGTCCTTTAAGTTCTCCAGTTACTGATCAGGTTTGGGCCTCTATTTATTTATTTACTTACCCACAGCTCACTGGCCACCTTTAACGTTGTTCTCCAATTTCTGGTTATTTGTTCCCTCAGATAAAACCCTACACAGTATACAGAATATAGGTTTGAAAGAAAGAAAGAAAGAAAGAAAGAAAGAAAGAAAGAAAGAAAGAAAGAAAGAAAGAAAGAAAGAAAGAAAGAAAGAAAGAAAGAAAGAAAGAAAGAAAGAAAGAAAGAAAGAAAGAAAGAAAGAAAGAAAGAAGAAAAAAAAAAAAAAAAAAAGAAAGAAAGAAAGAAAGAAAGAAAGAAAGAAAGAAAGAAAGAAAGAAAGAAAGAAAGAAAGAAAGAAAGAAAGAAAAAAAAAAAAAAAAAAAAAAAAAAGAAAGAAAGAAAGAAAGAAAGAAAGAAAGAAAGAAAGAAAGAAAGAAAGAAAGACCTTGAAAAATACACCTGGATGAAATTCTCAATGTCCAAGTGCTTGCGTTCTGCCATCATGAGCATCTCCCATACATTAACTTGTAGAAGTTAAAACCCTACAGAAACAGATCTGAACCATCAGGTAAATGACTGATTTACCTTTACATCATTGGTTCTCAACCTTTATGATGCATGACCCCTAAATACACAGAATTGCCTTTTTGTGACCCCCAGCATGGTACAGCATAGATAGATAGAATGGTGAATTCTGATACCAAAGAATGATCATTAGTTTCCCTTTTCAGGATATGCTTTTATATTGTAAAATATGGAATATTTTAAGTCTAAAGCCCTCCTCCAATTATTACTCAAGAGAATTGATCAGTACCAAACATTATAAAGATTATAAACATGGGCGGCTGGGTGGCGCAGTGGACATTGCGCTCGTCACCAACGCAGGAGACACCGGGTTCAAATCCGGCTGTGGGCGTTGCCTCCGGCTTGGGCCAGTCGTCATACTAACTCAATTGGCAGAGTTAGCGGGTGGAAGTCGATGGGTGGTAATCTGGACGTTGTGGACAGCGACTCCTACAGGTCGGTTGGGGGACACCTGCACAGCAGAGACAGGAAATGGCGGGGGTAGTGTGAGCCTCCCACACGTTACACCTCGCCAATGAGAGTCTGCGCTGGCAGGTGAAAAGATGTGACAGGCTGCCTCCTCGTGTACCGGAGGGGACACGTGATGCAAGGCTTCTATCCTCCCTACAACTGGCCAGTGGGGGGCATATGCGAGCAACGTTTAAGACAGGGGAGGGAAGAATTGGCACATTGGAATTGGGATGGGAGAAAAATAGAAAAAATAGGAGAAAAAGTGGATAAAAAAAAAAAAAGATTATAAACATGATGATGTATTTGTATTGTGTTTTTGCGACTAATTTGATCTGTAAATGGATTATGCAAATGTATTTGCATGAGGTGAGGTGAGGTGAAAAGCAGTTGCAGGAGGAACAAGCCTGGTGGCTGAACATCCCGTTGTCTCGTAGTAGCTCTCCCAAATAGGGCATGGGGTTCCCTGAGGAAGAAGTAATACTATCTACTGGATGCAGTTCTAGAAATTGGTTGCCGGTTTATTGGGGCGAGAGTAGAGCAGCTACATACTCACATGCAGGGGGACATGCAGGCATATGCACACAGATATGCACTCACATTTACAATATACACACACACACACACACAGCCAAGATAAACTGCATCCCATGTACATGTTCATACACAGTACACAGCAAACAGTCACACACTCTACACCCCCATGCTGTATCTAGCCCTGCGTGTCACAGTGATCCTACTTAGCTCTCAACAACAGCGCTTCTCCTCAATCCCCACCACCAATTAATCTTCCGGCAGACAATCTACTTTGTGTCCTGGCTCAGTGAGCTGCTTTCAGACAGAAAACGCCCGCCTGTCCTCCTCATCAACATGTAACCTTGAGGCTGTCTGAACACTATAAAGTCACCGGGAACACTGATAAGATATAGAGTACATATAGGGTCTCTCCTGTGGCCTGCGTGGTATATAGAGTGTACACACACTGCTGTTCTTTTTGAAACAGGGTCACAAAACACTTGCATGCTGCGGGTATGGAGAGAAAACAGGGCACCCGTGGTAGATATGTACTGTACATAAGGTGGTTCTCCAGGGCCTTACAAATAACAAATGCAACATTCATTCAAACCTTTATTTATTCTCGAAAAGTCAATTGAGTTCACCATCATTTTCAATGTCGTCGAGACTTTACAGACATTTCAATGCACACATTTCTACGATATAACAATAATAAATATTAATAACTATCTATATAGTACTTTTTTTCACACATGGACCGCAGTCCAGAGTGCCCCACAGCAATTAGTATAAAATGAACATAGGCATAAAATCAGCACACAATTGACAGAAACATGACCTGGTTAACCTTTTTAATGGCTGTTCAATTTGCAGTGCCAATTGTTGTTTAACACTGATAATGTTGAACTAGAATTGATAAGACCAAAATGAGTCAGTGTTGTCATAAAACCGTTTGACAATGACCTCAGCCAAATGTACCCTCATCCCAGTTCTCTCGGTACAATTTTAGGCTGCATGTTCCCTCAGTTCAAAGTTCCCTTAACATAAATGGACAAATAGCTAAGGGAACATTGTTGGTTAAAGATGCGCTACAGTATTGTTTTTGTTAGAGACGTTTGGAATTCAAATAAATGAAAGGATTCTATGGTAGGCTATATTTTCATGACTGAATAAACAAACTGTCCTCAGAGGAAAATACAATTAACTATGTAGTACACCTTTAAAGGCCCACTTGCATGTTGTATTTTTGTTCAATAAATAATTTGGACTAGGCCAACGGTGACTTTCAAGAAGAGGGGGAAAATATTATCGAAATTGACCCAGTTTTAGCGTTTTTATCAAACATTTTGTCCGCCCAACCACAACCACCACGCACGTGGATATTTTAATCCATGGTTCATAGCGTGCGTGTGTCATCTTAATGATGACGTCACACAAGGTACAGGGCAGCAGGGGGCCTGAGAATCACAGGCAGGTAGTGGCAGGAAGCAAGGAGCCTTCTTGTTACTACTAGGCTAGCCGAGGATCTGTTTCACCTAACACTATTGCTCCATGATCATAGCCATTTATCTCTAAAGCTAACCACTATTTGTAAAAGCCACAACCACGTTACCATATTTGTAAATACTAATGTAAATTGTTGACAGAGTCACTTATGGGGCGACAATAAGTTAGTCATGACGACAAGGTCCTCTCACTTAGCCATTAATCGGTGTGGTTTATTATCACATTGAGCATACTAGCACATGAGACCTTCTCTCTGTGAGAGGTAGATGGGAAGAGACAGAGGGGGAGTTAACATCTCCTTTTATACCTCTTACCTGGCGCCAGCATTAATAGCTCTGCCTATAGCGCCCTCCTGTGGAAACAGTTAGACAGTTACATGCAATCGTATACATCACTGTACAACTTAAACAAAAAAAAAAAAAAAAATCTTCAAAAGGAGAGCATCAAAAAGAATATGGCAATTATGTCAATACTACATAACAGTCAATATTTACACACCAAACATGACCTCTGCAAATCTTCTCAATTTCAGTTTGGAAACAGGCTTCGTCATAGCGTCTGCTACCATGTCGTCTGTCGAACAATAAATCCTTTCTTCCCTGATGACAGATCTGATGAAATGATATTTTATATCCACATGTTTACACCTCTGTCGGCACACAGGGTTTCTAGTAGGGATGTCCGATATTATCGGCCTACCGATATTATCGGCCGATATCGGCATTAAAATGTGATATCGTTTTTTTTTTTTTTTTTTTACATTTTTATAACCTTTATTTACCCAGGCAAGCAAGTAAGAACAAATTCTGATTTGATTTATTGTCAAAAGTATGCATAATGTTGTGTTAATTCCACAACAAGAGACATGTAATGTTAATTACCTGAAATTATTCAGTTTTTTTGGGGGGGAAACCCTGCATATATCGGTATCGGTTGATATCGGTTGATATCGGTATCGGAAATTAAGAGTTGGACAATATCGGTATATCGGTATCGGTAAAAAAGCCAATATCGAGCATCCCTAGTTTCTAGCAATCGCAATGGTTCCCTGGTTGTCTTCATAAACAACAGTTTTCTTATATACATAGGTATCCATTCCTTCGAGCAGTTGTTCTAGATAAATACATTCCTGTATTGTCATAGCTAGAGCCATGTATTCGGCTTCACAAGTTGACAGTGCCACTGTGGGCTGCTTCTTTGTTTTCCACGAAACCAGTGAGCTGTTTGTGTTCAAACTCACACAATACCCTGTGGTACTTCTTCTGTCTGTGGTGTCTGCCGCCCAATCTGCATCACTGTAGGCTTTAAGCCCTAAGCCCTCGCTGCTCTTTCTGAAACAAAGCTGTTTATCTGCTGTACCTTTGAGATAACGAAAAACATGTTTTGCTGTAATCCAGTGCTCCTCTGTGCGGTCAGCCAAATGCTGTGACAATTTACTCACTACAAAACATAGGTCAGGGCGACGAGTACATGTTGTCAAATAAATGAGGCTACCTACAGCTTCTCTGTACATGGAATCCACTCCTGTATTTAAACATGGAATCCACTCCTTCTGTATTTAAACATGGAGTACCCTCCTTCTGTATTTAAACATGTAGCTACCCTCCTTCTGTATTTAAACATGGAGTGCCCTCCTTCTGTATTTAAACATTTAGCTACTAACCTGGCTTTGTATTTGTCGTGGCCTTCAATACCCTCCTTGATTGAGTACACACATTTTCCTCCCACTGACTGTCTGCCCTCTGGTAACTTGGTTAGAGTAAAGGTGTGGTTGTCCTCTAGGGTTCAAGTTCAAGTTCAAGTTTCTTTAATAGTTGTCATACAGAAGTACAGAATACTTTTATACAAAATGCTTCTTACTGTTACGCTCCAGAGACTGTGCAAGACAAGATAAGTATGAAATAAAATAACATAGTATAGCATGTAAATTAGAAGTAAAAAAAATGAGGTCACAGTGTTCAGTATAGACATATGTACAATGTTCGATGCAGAATAGACGTAACTAAGTTACCATATAATATACAATACTATGCAGTGTACTAATATACAATACTATATAGTGCAAGGCAGAAATGGGATGAGGTGCAATTTAGGTACAATTTACAGTAGGTGTACGAGTTGTAGTGCAAATCCTTTGTCAATAAATATAAAGTGTGTTTGTGTGATCTAAAGTGTGGAGAGTGGATGCTGCAGTGTGTTGTTTGTTTAAGTGAGTGTGTGCGTGTGGGTGTGTGTGCTGTGTGCATTTGATGGTTGTTGCATAGTGTTTATTGTTCGTTTAGCAGCCTGATGGCCTGGGGATAGAAGCTTCTTCTGAGTCTTTCTGTGCTCGCCTTAAGACTCCGGTATCGCTTGCCTGACCGCAGCAGTTCAAAGAGGCAGTTGTTCGGGTGGCTCGAGTCCTTAATAATTCTCTTAGCCTTCCCCCTGCACCGCTTGTTGTAAATGTTCTGGAGGGTGGGAAGCCCCCCTCCAATTGTGCGTTCGGCTGAACGTGTCACTCTTTGTAGTCTGCTACAGTCTTGTGCAGTGCTATTCCCAAACCAGGAGGTGATGTTGCCAGTCAGGATGCTCTCTATTGTACATGAGTAGAAGTTCCTAAGGATCTTCTGACTGACTTGGAACTTCCTTAGGCGCCTGAGGAAGTAGAGGCGTTGTCGTGCCTTCTTCACAACACTGTCAATGTGTGTGGTCCATGTCAAGTCCTCGGATATGTGGGCTCCGAGGTACTTGAAACTGTTCACTCTCTCAACCGGTGCCCCGTCGATGCTGAGGGGGCTGTAGTCCTTGACCCCCGACCTCCTGAAGTCCACAATCATCTCTTTTGTTTAGCTGACGTTCAGGGAGAGGCAGTTCTCCTGACACCACTGTGACAGATTCTCTACCTCTTCCAGGTAGGCCCTCTCATCGTTGGCAGAGATCAGGCCCACCACTACTGTGTCATCAGCAAATTTGATGATTGTGTTGTTGTTCCGCTGTGCCACGCAGTCATGTGTGTACAGGGGGTAGAGGAGGGGGCTCAGAACACAGCCCTGGGGGGCCCCTATGTTGAGCGTGATGGATGAGGAGGTGCAGTTGCCTGCTCTTACCACCTGGGGTCTGCCCGTCAGGAAGTCCAAGACCCACTGGCAGAGGTCATAGTTCAAGCCCAGGTCCCTGAGCTTGGTTATGAGTTTGGAGGGGACTATGGTATTGAATGCTGAGCTGTAGTCGATGAACAGCATTCTCACATAGTTCCCCTGCCTCTTGTCCAGGTGTGACGCTGCTGTGTGCAGCACATGGGCTATGGCGTCCTCATCTCCTCATCCATTGCTCTCTCCCATTTACTTGATTCAGGGGACACTATGGCCTCTTTAAAGGTCTGAGGTACTCCACTCACTACTCTGTAGCAGTAATCAATGCTAGTAAGTGTACTGTCATCCTCGTCACTTTCTCTCCGGGCATAGTCTTTCAGATACTTTGGGGGTTTGTGTTCCCGTGAGGGATACCTCCCACTGCATGGGGCACGTGACGTCACCCTCGGGTGCTCCTCGTCATCGTCCTCTGGGGGTTGCTGACTGTCTGTCTGCACGACTGTGCTAAGTACACTAGGCTGAGGTGTCTCTGTTTCTTCACACCTTACTCTGGAGTCCAGCTCTGGCTCCTCTGTCTGTGTCTCGTTCTCACATGTTGTCTTTGTGACAAATTTGACTAGCCTGTGTTTTTGCACTTTCCCTTTACCGGGATAATAGACTAGGAAAGCGGGGCTTCCTTTGTCGTGCCCTACAAAGAGTCCTTTTTCACATCTGGACTCGAGCTTCCCTCTGTCCTGCTGGTAAGCATAACACACTGATCCAAATTTGTGCATTCTAGCTAGATTACATTTCTTTCCTGTCAGTGTTGTATACGGGGTGGTGCCCGTGTGCTTATTAAAACACCTGTTTCTGGTGTAAGCGGCTTCTTGTACCGCATAATGCCATAGACTCTTAGGTAAGTTACCAGCTATAAGCTTACACCTAGCCATTTCGAAAAGAGTACGTCCTTCCTTCTTTGTCAGGTCTACACTTTTCACCTTCAATGTGCATGCCTTCTGTCACTGCTTGCAGTTTCAGTAAATCCTCGCAATTACAATGACCAATGATCTCATGCCATGTCTGAATATCGTGACTGACAGTCACATTACACATATCATTATTATTACACTTGTCGTTGTCATTACACTCTGTTTGTAGATAATACATTCTCTTGTACACCTCTATGTTAAATCGCGTACCATCAGGCTCTACAAGAACATCTTTACCATCATTGAAGAACACTTTGGCACCGTTCGCAGTAGCAGATTTTACAGAGAATAGTTCTTGTGGGAACGAGGGTATGTAGAGAGCGTTCTTTAACGTCACTGTACATCGGCGCCCCTCACTGTCTATGAGGCATACCTGTGCATCTCCTCTCCCTTGCGCCAACCCCTGTAAGTGCGCTTCCCGTCTGCCAGCTCCATGCTGTGTCTCTCCGGCTCGAAGGTGTTGTCAAAGTTCTTGAATCGATTCCTGTCGTTGATGACGTGGGACGACGCACCTGTGTCCACGATCAGTCCCTTCCTTTGGGCCTGCTGCAGCTGCGTTGGCTGGGTGACGTACGCTGTCTGCGCCCCGAAGATGAAGTCCTTTTGTCCCGCTACTCTCCGGGCGTCGTTTCGACTCGTCTCACGTCCACCGTCGTCGCCATCTCGTCCACAGCCGCCATCTTGTCCATGCGCGTACCGTGCGCTCTTCTTTCTGCACACTTTGTCTGTGTGCCCCGTGGATTTGCAGAAGATACACCAAACAGTCTTTGTGCAGTTATCTTTCCGATGCCCTTTTTCTCTGCATCGCCAACACGCCAGCTCCGTCGTGGGCCTGGTCTTCTCTCTCGGTGTCGCCCGGGACTTCAGCACCCTCTCTCCCGCCTCCGCGGCGGCTGGGTGGGTATTTTCTGAGGCCTCAAAGTTCCGCAACTTGGCCTTGAACTCTCCCAGCGACATGTCCGTTGAACCGTGTGTTACCAGTAGTGTGAACGGTTTGTACAGTAGTCCTCCCATAACCATCGCCATCATTAGTCCATCGCTTGGTGCTTCTCCTGCACTCTTAAGCGCCGTAATGATCTGCTCAGCTCTGATCAAGTCAAGTCAAGTCAAGAGTTTTATTTGTCACGGCATACGGATATGCAATGAAATGCGGGTGGTCTTGCCCGCAACGATGTGCAATTGGTACAACATATAACATATAATAGAATCCAATACAAAAAATGTGTGCAATAAAATTGTGCAATAACAGGTAGCAGGTAACAATAAATTTGTGCAATGACGGGTAACAGTTGACAGTTAACAGTAGTAGTAATAGTAGTGCAATACACTGTTACTGTTGCTAATACTAATTTAAAGTGGCCTTTCCTTTTGGCAATAAGTGAGGGTGCGTGCGGCCTGAGTGTGTGCCCGCTCATGCTAAAGTGTTACAGTGGTACTCAATGTTCATTGTTCAGGACTCTGATGGCCTGGGGGAAGACGCTGAGCCTAAGCCGCTCTGTCCTAGTAGCTGGGGTTCGCAGGCGTCTGCCTGACCTCAGCAGCTGGAACAGGCTGTTATTGGGGTGGTGAGGGTCTTTCATTATCCTGCAGGCTCTGGATTTGCACCTCTTGTTGTATAGAACCTGCAGGGGAGGTAGTGCAATACCCGTGGTACGCTCGGCTGAGCGCACCACTCTCTGTAGGGCCTTCTTGTCTTGTGCCGTGCTGTTTCCATACCAGGCAGTGATGTTTCCGGTCAAGATGCTCTCTACAGCTCCTGAGTAGAAGGACTGGAGTATCTTCCCCGATACTCTGAACTTCCTTAACTGTCTCAGGTGGTAGAGGCGCTGTTTCGCCTTCTTTACTACTGTGTCTATGTGTGTTGACCATGTCAGATCCTCTGAGATGTGGACCCCCAGGTACTTAAAGCTGCTCACCCTGTCCACGGTAGCCCCGTTAATCATCAGTGGTGTGTGTGTCTCCTGCTGTCCTCTCCTATAATCCACGATCAGCTCCTTGGTTTTACCAATGTTCAGGAGCAGGCTGTTGTCCTGGCACCAGCGTTCCAGTACCTCAACCTCCTCCCGGTAGGCCTTCTCGTCGTTGTCCGAGATCAGCCCCACCACCACCGTGTCGTCTGCGAACTTCACTATGGAGTTGGAGCTGAACTTGGCCACACAGTCGTGTGTGTAGAGTGAGTACAGCAGGGGGCTTAGAACACAGCCCTGGGGGGACCCGATGCTCAGGGTGATGGTGTTGGAGGTCTGACCCCCCACCCTGACCGCCTGGGGTCTTTCACTCAGAAAGTCCAGTACCCAGGCGCTCAGGGCGGAGCTCAGACCCAGCTCGATCAGCTTGTCCACCAGTCTGGTGGGGACTATGGTGTTGAACGCTGAGCTGTAGTCAATGAACAACAGTCTCACATAGCCCCCCTTCTGACGGTCAAGGTGGGAGAGGGTGCTGTGCAGTACCTGGGAGACCGCGTCGTCAGTGGACCTGTTTGTCCTGTATGCAAATTGCATAGGGTCCATATCACTGGGGAGGGAGGCACAAATGTGGTCCTTGACCAGCCTCTCAAAACATTTCATGACCACAGAGGTGAGTGCCACCGGTCTGTAGTCATTTGGACATGTTGGGGAGGGTTTCTTCGGTACAGGGATGATGGTAGACATCTTGAAGCAGGCAGGGACGTATGACGTATTCGGTCACAGTCTCTGTGTGCCCCTTCTTCAGCGCTGTTAGTGTTATGTAGAGGGATACGATTCGGGGTCTTCCCTGTCCGATATAATGTTCTCTCAACACTTTCAGGCTCTCTCTGCCTTTGTCCTTAGTGTCGCGGAATATCAGCCCCAAGCTTGTGTCGTCTAGCAGTGGTGCTAACTCACAGTATGCGTCGGCATTATGCTTGTTGTCCAGGGCTCGCACGGCCGTCGTTACTTCTCCCATGGGGGCCGTCAAGATCGTTGTCTTCAGTCCCACACCGTGCATGCAGCACAACATGCGCTCTTCCCAGAGCTCATAGTCCTCTGCTCTTCCATTGAACGAGGGCCATTTGCTCTTTCCTTTGGTCGCCATCCTCTTTTTGGTGGTAGGCGTAGCTTTAGCTCCTGTTAGCCTTTAGCCACGCGGTGCTCCCGGTGCTAACCTAGCCTATACTTCAGCTAAACTTGCTACCCTTATTATTTCGCCCCTGCGTGATCTGGGCCCATAACCTGTTGACAGAGTCACTTATGGGGCGACAATAAGTTGGTCATGACGACAAGGTCCTCTCACTTAGCATGGTTTATTATCACATTGAGCATACTAGCACATGAGACCTTCTCTATGTGAGAGGTAGATGGGAAGAGACAGAGGGGGAGTTAACATCTCCTTTTATACCTCTTACCTGGCGCCAGCATTAATAGCTCCGCCTATAGCGCCCTCTTGTGAAAACAGTTAGACAGACGCGTTAAACAGCAATCAATTATTTTAATATAACAGTCCGGTTCTGTGTTTGTTTGTGTCTGTAGATTGTTGGTGAACAACTAACTTTAGGTTAGTTTAACGCGTCCGTGTCCAGTTGTAAACAATGATGCATGTAGTTACTGTGTGTTGTTGTAGCCACCGGTTAATTCGCGATTTTTTATTGGTTTGTCATGACAAACCAATTACACAATCCAACATATGTGTAAAGGCACAACATATTCCAGTTAAGGGTATATTTTTTTAATGATTCGTTACGGCGTAATCAATACTTCCATTTGTATAAATTGCCTTAAGCGGAGCCTGGCTGAGGAGCTGGCTGAGGAGCGCGTCGCGGCTCATGCGCATGCGCGCGCTCGGCCAATCAGAGCGCAAAACGGCAACGCGGAACTGGAACAGCGTTGTAGAAGGCATTCACGCCAACCGGACACTCAAGCAGATAACTAGGCTAACTTCCGGTCGGGGGGTTCCAAAATAAAAGAGTGACGTCTATAGCACCGGAAATACGTTTATTTTGTACATTATCTAATGTTAACACGAACCTAAACTAACTTTAGGTTAGTTGTAACATTAGTTTAGGTTCGTGTTAACGTTAGATAATGTACAAAATAAACGTATTTCCGGTGCTATAGACGTCGCTCTTTTATTTTGGAACCCCCCGACCGGAAGTCAAAATGTACCCTCGTTATTTGCTTGAGTGTCCAGTTGTTGGTTTTTGTTAGCTACAGTAACAGCATATCAACACCAGCCATGGGAATACTGTTCTAAATTGGGGAGGCTTTTAATTGTCAAGGTAAGAGGATTTTAAGTCATGGTATCCATAAACTTCAATCGGTTCGGATCCTTTGAATGAAATGAGAATGTAAATCTAAGTATATTTGCTTAGAAAACGTAATTGTCGAATTAAATAATTTTTTATTTCTCCACGTGGTAAGGTCACAACATATGTATTTCGTGACTGTAGGGGACTGTATGGAACGTCAGGGTAAAGGTCTGCCCCACTTCCAGTGATGAAGCTAAGCTACGCTAACGGAGCGGCTGTTCCCTAAGCCTAATGCACGCACAGAGAAGAAAAGGGTATACCTTCTTGTCTAACTCCAGGGAAGATGGCAAATAAGCGAATTTCCCAAAATGTTGGCGTTTTCCTCAGCCCTTAAGAACACGGACCACAACAGTCTGTCAAGTTAAGACTGCTCCTAAATCCTGCTCTTAGTCAGGGCCGAATCCATGCTTAGGGACGGTTGGGGAATCCCAAAATCGGCCCTAAGATGTCTTAAATGGCCCTAAGAGCAATTTTCTTGTCTTAAGTCCGTTGGAGAATGAGACCCATCGTTCCCACGATTTGTTTTGATGATGAGAGGAGAGGGTGAACAGCCCTTTGCTAACCGTGAACGTGGATCTTTATTTTTTTTATAAAGCACGTTTTGTTTGGAAAGGGTTCCTTTGCACTTCAGCAAAACTCGCACACAATGTCAATACAAAATAGAGGATATTAATGGACTTGTTGCGGTCTCGTCAATTGTCTTTCATTCTTATCATTCTCAACATGTTTCTGCAATAATCCTGCCAAGGTTTGGACATTGAATTTACAATGATATATTGAAGTCAAAATACTCCTAGAAGTGCCTATAGGTGGGGACCCACTGGAGAAGGGCCCATGGTCCATATTAGGTCTGGACCTATAGTTTAAGAAACCCAACACTAGACCCAGGTTTTGGTGAACACGGTATATTCCTTGACTGAAATCACGCTACCTTAGAGGGGAGCATCGTAAAGGATGAATAGACCTATCTCAAACCCTCTTTTCTTGATCCTCCAATCACAATTGTCGCTTCCCTTGTTTGTCCGAGGGAAGCGACAGTTGTGATTGGACGATCAAGAAAAGAGGGTGGGGTTTGAGATAGGTCAATTGGCTGTTGATGCTATAACCACAGACCACTGTGACTTCTGGTGTCTTCTGATCATAAACAACCCCCCTGTGTCAGGAGTCAGGACACACATACACACACACACACACACACACACACACACATACACACACACACACACACACACACACACATGCATGCACTAGCACACGTGCACAAACACAAGCATGCACGCACACACACATACTTGTACACACATATACACACACACACACACACGTATACTGTATGTGCACTCTCACACACAAGTACACACATCCACACACACATACATGTGTGAACCACACAGACACACTTACAGACAGATTCTCACCCCCTGCAACTCCACTCATCATTATCCCCTGCCTCCCGCTCCCATCACTAAACCAGACCCCCCCCACACACACACACACATCAACAACACCATTTTGACTGTCTCCTTATGCTAGGTGAGTCAGCAATTTTTGCAGATGCAGGAACATTAGATGCATCGATGACGGCTGCCTCTCTTCCACGTGTCAGCGCCGCGGCTCCAGGGCCAGCCATGGAAATGGAAATCACGTAAACGGAGAGGCCGTAAATCTAAAATGGTGTCCATATGTTTACTGAACTTACTCACTGGCAGGAACTGGATGTTCAGATTGGATTGGAGAGCTGTACCCCCCCCCCCCCTCTCTCATCTTTCCTTTCCGTGGATTCTAGGAACTGAGGGGCTCTTTGGCTCATGCTGGGGAGGGGGACTTGATGTACAGAAACCAGCCCTCACCAATCAGCAAGTGTTACAGCCTGTTGTAATGAGATGGTTTGAAAGTTAGCTAGTTATGATAATCACCTACTGGAAGTCCTGGGGGACTCACGTTCTTGTATGCATATGTATCTATGGCAATTGTACCTGTCTAAGATCACATGTGGGAGGAGGATGTGTTAAAAGTTCATCGTGGGGGTGAACCCAGTTGCTGTTACGTAATCCAGATATACTACCCAGGAGTCAAAGGCCTCTGCTTGGAAGTTCTTTGAAACTGCTTTCAAACATTGTAAATTAATGTCATATTGGATAAAGCCTTCATTAATTAAGAAAGACAATTATTTTCAGAAGTTATCCATTGGGTTTTGAATGGGTTTTCATGGGCCCATTGAGAAAGAATGTTTGCACAAATTTGAGTGTAAATACTGTTTTTTGAGCTGATCCCGATGTGTATTTAATTAATCTCCTGAACTGATGCATGTGGCCTACATGTGCACTTGCTGCATATAAATTTAAAGCAAATTGGGTCCAAAAGACCTGACCAAAAGAAAGGAAATGTCAGATATTAGCCTACATGTGTGCCTGTGGCTTTTCTGTATGGTCACTGACACATGGATGTGAGGTTTACAACATGTTTGGGTCAGGCAAGAATACAAAGAAAAAGAAGCAGGATGACTTCATGGTCAAATTCCACCCATTTGCTCTCAAGCTAGATAACCCATAGTCTGATATTGCCGATAATAGGATAGCTTGCTGATCAACCTACACGTTCACAGGCTTTGTTTTGAAAGATTGCGATGTATAATACTAAAACGACAGTTTTCACTCTGCAAATGTTTTGGTAAGGACAATTTGTGTTTCCGCGTGGCTTTGGTAGGGACTAGCCCCTTCCGTGACTGCGATGTGTAAGCCAGGGGCTTTTGAATCCGCAGTCACTCGCAGCTCTATAGCTCGCAGGCTTATTCGGACCACCAAGCACTGTTTATAAGCTCGGGGTGGGTCAAAAATATATCAGATATGAATTTCAAAGGTACCCAGCGTACAATTAGGGTTTCACACACAGCCGCGCTGGGGTCTGAAAGCTTGGGGTTGCTAATACACATTTTAAATATTTTTTATAAAACGAGTGGTACTCAGAGCGAGCCGTGTATTTCCGTATTTGGCTGCCTGGTGCGCCTGCGCTGTGATGTGATCAGCAACGCCGAGCTTTCAGACCCCAGCGCGGCTGTGTGTGAAACCCTAATTGTACGCTGGGTACCTTTGAAATTCATATCTGATATATTTTTGACCCACCCCGAGCTTATAAGCAGTGCTTGGTGGTCCAAATGAGCCTGCGAGCTATAGAGCTGCGAGTGACTGCGGATTCAAAAGCCCCTGGCTTGCACATCGCAGTCACGGAAGGGGCTAGGTAGGGACATGTCCCTAGTGTCCCTATATAAAATTACGCCTATGCTCTAAAATGACAGCCCGCTAATTGAATCAGCGCTTTACCTCAGTCACAGCCCATTCTCACAGGCGGCATGTTTAAATACGACTTCCTCCTACACGGATCCCTGGCAGAGCTCTGCCTCCAGCCACCCAGCCTCCAGCTCTCTGGTTATATAACCGTGGCTCAAAACAATTAATCGGAATTTCAATGTTTCTGCTTTGGGCTCGCTCTTGTATACCCATGTGTTTGTATTGCTTTAGCTTCGCATGCTGCTTGGCTAGGCCAGGGAGAGCACAACTGTATTTGTTGTAATAGGCTGTTATCTTTGCAATGTGAAGGTATTATTTATATTGGTTTATTGGTCTAAAAATGCTGTGAAATGTATTGTGAAGGTGCTGTACCACTGTGGTTCTCAGCCTGTTTGCCCCCAAAGCCCCCTGTGCCCAAGAGTATTCTAGGACCCCCCAACTCGCTGCTCTGTCTGCCTGATACACTCCAACACAGTTAGTCCATCCAGCTTGTTCCATTTGATAGCATAAAAGCACAAGTGATTCAAAAACAACCTTTGCAGTATAGTCCCTATTCACAATAACACAGTGCTTTGTGTTATATATAGTTGAATAATTACTTATATCTTGATGTTTTGGGATTGTACCATTCAATCATTTCTTATAATCTCAAGGACCCCCTGGAAGCTCCCTGAGGCCCTCTTTCGGGTCCCGGCCCCCCTGTTGAGAACCACAGTATTATCTCTGTGAGAATTGTGTAGTGCTATTTGACAACTACTCAATTTCCCCCTGGTATAAAAAATGTAATGTAATGTTATATACTGATGGAATAATCACATTAGACGTGCATGTTTCTTTTCACTTTTATTTGTAAATGCATCTCAGGTAGAACAAAGAAAAATATATATAATATATTCATATGTACTGAAACGTTATGTTATGTACACATTTAGAGATTACACTAAAGATCTTCACAACCACTGACTATAAGATATGGTATCAGAATAGTCTTCTGCGTGTTTTCCTGTGGATGCACTCCCACGTATTTACATACATTCATAGGATGCGATAAAACACCTGTGTTCAAACAAGCATTTAAAATTCAAAAATTGAATGAAAGGAATGACGTACAATATTGTGTACCCCTGCTTTTTCTTTTTGTGTCAGTGAACATTCATGATTTATGCATGGTCTAGGGCTGTCAAACGAATGTTCTATTTTCGATGAATACTTGTAAAAGAAAAATCGACATTCAATTGTGAAAATGTATATTCGATTGTTAGGAAAAAATAAATGCAGCATCTATCCTTTAAACTTAGGTCTCACGCGGGTCGCTGTGCTGTTACTTGACAGACACAACGTCATTTTCATTTCATAGCAGATTGAAAATCAAATGCAAGCCTATCCCTGGGGCTGAAAAGAGACAATAATTCAACGACAACTGCATGGCAATGATGACAGAGTTTGGAACACGGACACGGAGAAAGTGATTTGCAGCAGGGACGGTATTCTCACACGCCCGTACATATTCACGATTGGGCGCGGTATACATAGCAAACGATGTTCAAGAACAAATAGGAAACAAAAAAGGACGACAACATGGCCTCCAAAGTCCCTTCTTCTGGTTGTTCAGCACCTTGGTGTGTGGCGTGTGTCCACATACATGACTTGAACGGTAACACACTGCCAGCTGAGGGCAAAGGCTTGTGGGTATTCCAGTAACAGATTACAATAGTTGAGGCAGATCTTGTGTCAAGTCAACAGCAAAACAATAATAATAACAATATGATAATATTGCCAAATTGACAGTTTCATGGCTATGCACGGTATACTTAACATAGTTTGTATTATACAGCTTGAATTGTCTTGCTTGCCTATTTTAATGTCACCTAATCCCCCACCAAAGATTATCATGGTTTTTACAACCATTTTGGCTCACTAGCAAGGATGCTGTGGTACAGTAAGGCCAGACAACTTATATGAGGAAAAGACCGACAAATACCCATGACTTCTAGATAAAAGCCAAAGATAACAAAACAACCTTTAAAAAAACAAAAAAACATTTAACACTGATTGGAAGGCCTTTTTAACCATCATTACTGTGCTCTTAACTTTTTTGTTGTTGTGTTTCAATTGTCGCCTGTCGCTGTATGAATCAAATCAAATAAAATGTATTTGTAAGGCCCGACAACACACGTTAATGTCCCCATGGGCTGGGGGGTATGACTTCCTCCTCATGTCAAGAGTTTAGAACGTTGTTAGAGTTTAGAGTCCTGGTAGCTTATAGTGACTTTTCCTTACTTTCCTATGCTATCAGTAGTTAGTTCATGTCCAGGTATGAAAACAGCTCTCTGCCTCTCCCTCCCTGAATCAATACTGGGTTGAATAAGGAAGTTGTTTTTCTTTTATTTTTTTTACCTTTGCACCAAGTATGGTGCTGTGGCAGAAAATAAGAAGAAAAAAAAGAAAAAAACAAATAAACAAAGACAAAGCTTTAGGAGAAAAAACGACAACCTGACTTCCAAACATTGCATAAAGATGAGGAATGTCCAAGACATTGGCAGCTTTTTAAAAGATAAAAGGCAGTTGTTTTTTATCCAGGTAAAGGATACAAGGACACAAGGCTATTACCGAAGCAATTACACAATTCAGCTTGAATGAAAATAAGCTCATCTTATCTTCCGCTGAAACAGACGATAAAGGCAGGACCGAAAAAACAAACACAAGAAGTACGACATACAAAAGCACCAATCGCAACAACAACCTTTAGCAAAGTTGATAACAGAGATGATGGAACTCTTTGTTGGTTTTACGTTGTACAATAAATTAGAAACGACATAATTACACATTCATAACTCATAGTCACGCATACCTTTTAGACAAATATCCCACCATACGCCACGCATACAAACACAGATACACGCACACAGAAACACAGACAGACACACACGCACGTATACACACAAACACACACACGCACACACCCTGCTCCCTTGGCTTATGTCCGTGTTAGAGTGATCCCTATGAGGGGTCAGTTTGCAGTGCGAACAGTCCGGCTACTTCGCGGAAAGCGGTGGACTTTGACGTGTTTTGACAGGTGGTCACTGCGGGCAAACTTCTTCTCGCACACAGGGCACTGGTACGGCTTCACCCCCGAGTGGGACCGGCGGTGTCTCGACAGCTCGTCTGACCGGGAGAACCTGGGAGAAACAGAAACACAACGAGAATGAGAACACGTCATTTGTGTTTTTTTGCGATGACAAATGGGCTTGTGAGTGTTCTAAACAACACCTCGTAATGGATGATTCTCCTCTGCATCCAGACACTGGTGACTGAGAGCACTTTGTTCATGAGGAAACTATTCACCTTTGGCTCCTCGAAGACAAACACTGAGAGAAACCAAAAGGATTCTGCAAAAAAAAACATTTATATAGGAAGTAAACATCATAGTTTGGATGAAGGGTATTTTTGTTAATGTGCTCATCTTGACACGTATTGCCTTCTGGTGCGCCTCTCGAGACAGTGCATACTGCAACCACTGACAAAACCCTTGATCTTACCACAGTATTCGCTCTGTGTTATTTTGCATTCAGCATTGGCAGCTGCACTGTTTTCCACAGTGAACAAAATGATTGAAGACAACAGCCATTTTCTCACAGAGCTCTGCAAGTTTTATAGCCTGACTCCCCAGTAACAATACAAAATACCGCTACAGCCCTTTCTCAGCGCATCTCCATTTACCCAAACAAGTACAATTCAGAAGATACTTAGCATGCTAGGCTAACCTGAAATGGCTAAAGCCTCCAGGGCTTCCTCCCAGCAACCTAGTTCTGTGGAACCATACTGTCCCCAGCCTAGCTAGCTCTGTAGCCCAGATGTTGCTGGCTGACCTGACAAGATGATGAATCGATGCAATCTTGCCCTGTAATTAAGCAGCAACACTTAAGAAGCCGGAGGAAAACCCATTTCACTATCTGCCGTGTGCAGATAGAACATGAGACCCATACCAAAGATTTGAGATATGCAAGAGAATGTTTAGCCACCTTAAAATTTTGCCCTTCGCTAAGAGATAATCCCTTTGGTGAATTACTTCTACCAAGAAAAGCAAGTAGCTTTATAACAGTGAGCTGTAATGCTGGCGTAGGTACAGAAACGGTATGTCATATGGACCAGATTACTTACAACCAAGGGATTAGATTCACAGTCTGTCAATAAAACCCTTCAAATAACACACATCTACACACTTGCCAATGAAACTGTATTCAACCCACTCTGCGGTAACAGACCCATTAAAGTGATACAAGATGCTGAATTGACTCACTCAAGCTAAGCAGAGGCGCTTTTTTTTACACTGCAATCCCGTAATAAAGTAGGCCTACTGTGTTTTCCTTTTGTCCAGGTGGGAGTTTCTGGCCTTGAAAGGAGAGTGTACAGTTTAAGCATGGACCGCCTGAGCAATATAGAGTTTAAGTATGGACCGCCTGAGCAATATAGAGTTTAAGTATGGACCGCCTGAGTCATATATAGTTTAAGTCTGGACCGCCTGAGTCATATAGTTTAAGTATGGACCGCCTGAGCCATATAGTTTAAGTATGGACCGCCTGAGTCATATAGAGTTTAAGTATGGACCGCCTGAGTCATATAGAGTTTAAGTATGGACCGCCTGAGTCATATATAGTTTAAGTATGGACCGCCTGAGTCATATAGAGTTTAAGTATGGACCGCCTGAGCAATATAGAGTTTAAGTATGGACCGCCTGAGCAATATAGAGTTTAAGTATGGACCGCCTGAGTCATATAGAGTTTAAGTATGGACCGCCTGAGCCATATAGTTTAAGTATGGACCGCCTGAGTCATATAGTTTAAGTATGGACCGCCTGAGTCATATAGAGTTTAAGTATGGACCGCCTGAGTCATATAGAGTTTAAGTATGGACCGCTTGAGTCATATATAGTTTAAGTATGGACCGCCTGAGCCATATAGTTTAAGTATGGACCGCTTGAGCCATATAGAGTTTAAGTATGGACCGCCTGAGCCATATAGTTTAAGTATGGACCGCCTGAGTCATATAGAGTTTAAGTATGGACCGCCTGAGTCATATAGAGTTTAAGTATGGACCACCTGAGCAATATAGAGTTTAAGTATGGACCGCCTGAGCCATATAGTTTAAGTATGGACCGCCTGAGCCATATAGTTTAAGTATGGACTGCCTGAGTCATAGAGTTTAAGCATGGACCGCCTGAGCCATATAGAGTTTAAGTATGGACCACCTGAGTCATATAGAGTTTAAGTCTGGACCGCCTGAGTCATATAGAGTTTAAGTATGGACCGCCTGAGCCATATAGTTTAAGTCTGGACCGCCTGAGTCATAGAGTTTAAGTATGGACCACCTGAGCCATATAGTTTAAGTATGGACTGCCTGAGCCATATAGAGTTTAAGTATGGACCGCCTGAGTCATATATAGTTTAAGTATGGACCGCCTGAGCCATATAGAGTTTAAGTATGGACCACCTGAGCAATATAGACTTCATAGTAGTTTCTCTTGGCCTCTCCTCCTCCTTGCTAAACATTCCCCTTGTGTGTGGGCACACTGCTCCCAGAATCCCCCCAGGGAGTCGGCCCCCAGGACCCCCTCCCTCACACACCAGCTCACTGAGAGCATGAAATAATACAGTCTGCCGCTGGCATATCGATGACACACATCCCCGAGAAAATATGGTTTAACTGGATTTTAACTGGAGAGATCGGACAAGAGAGCCTGTGCTGTACGCGTGCGTGAACACACACCTGTACCTTTAGGTGTTTGTAATGTATATTTAGTAGTTTGTTACCGTTCGTTGAAGTTATGTCCACCATTATTGCACCCATCCTAAGTTAGAAGCCCCTTTTCATGCAGCGTGGCAGGACTCTGACGTTCCTGGTCCACAGTCATGGCAACTATTCAACACATCAGCTTTTGTTCACTCCGCTTCCTCATCGTCGCTCCCCTTCCAGTGATTGTGTGCTAAACTAAAACAGGCCTCTCACTCTGTCTCTCACTCTGTCTCTCACTCTGTCTCTCACTCTGTCTCTCACTCTGCCTCTCACTCTGCCTCTCCTTCTCTTCTAATACTGCCATTGTTGTTCGTCCTCCCTGTTCCTTTTTCTCTCTCTCTCTCTCGACAGCTCTGTTCCTCACTTCATTCTGTCACTTCTCTCACTTTCCCTCCCTGTTTTTCTTTTCTTTTATCCTCCTCTTTCTCCAGCCTCATCACACACACACACACACACACACACACGTACACACACACACGTACGCACACACACACACACAAACACAGACACACACACACACATACGCGCATGCATGCACGCACACACACAAACAAACATACACAGACACACACTCTCTCTCTCTATATCTCTCTCACACGCATACACAATCACTTACACACAAACACTCTCTCGCTCTCCCTCACTCACACACACACACACCGCACGCACACACACACACACACGCACGCACACACACGCACACACACACACGCTTCCATCCAAACTAAATCCTGTCTTTTGTGTTTAGACAAGAGCCCTTTGTTAGCCGGAGATGCCCAGCCTGGGTAACCAGCGTCTCTCCGCTCCTCTCCTGTACCAGGGGGGCAGAATTGTGCAGCATTACTGTTACAAATACATAGTCAGCGGCCGGTTGCCAGGTTGGTACTAAAGTCATCATAAATTGACCAATACACAGGCTTTTAGAGGGACATTATTAATCACTCGCTTCATGCAGGGACTTGCTGGGCTCTATAATGATTGCTCTGTGCAAGTTATGACAGGTACACATTTTGAAATGGGCAAAAGAAAAAGCCTCTTGCAGCAAGTTACATAATGGATTGCAAACTGGAACTTTTGAGAAACGGCTCATGCACAGTAGGGGTGGGAATCACCAGAGGCCTCACGATACGATACTATCACGATACTTGAGTCACGATACGATAGTATTGCGATACTAAATATATTGCGATATGCTGAGTATTGCGATATTAATATTGCGATTTATTACCTTTTTTCAACTGCAAAGTAAAACTTTGTCAACATGTTTTATCTAATAAAATAAAGTTCAGTCTGTTCATCTCACTTCAATAATTTTTATTGCAGAATATGGTATTTTCTCAAGCAGACAGATGTAAACACTGTAATCTGTGTTGCATGTACCTGACAAACTGAACTGTTTGTATTACAGTCATATTCCAACTTAACTGAATGCACACAGTGTGTGTGGAGTGGACTACTGTACTATTACAGGTATTGAAATGATTTATTTTTTAATTGTTTAGTAAATAATTAAATACCGATACTTGGCGTCCCTGTATCGATACAGTATCGCCACGCAAAGTATCGCGATACTACTACGTATCGATTTTTTCCCCCACCCCTAATGCACAGACATATGCATGCATGAATGAGTGCACATGGGCATGTGCACAGAAATACATCATATACACACACACTATGTGGGAACTTGCTCCCTGTTCTGTGTGAGACGTACATGTAGTGTATAAGAGAACACTCCGCTATGGATGAGAAAGCCAAAGGTCACAGTATCTCACCTGATACTGTCACTCTCCCAGCCTCACCTCATGTCCTCAAGAAATCAGCCAACTCAACACTAGGCCAAGAATCACGCGCACACACACACACACACACACACACACACACACACACACACACACACACACACACACACACACACACACACACACACACCTACACACACACACACACACACACACACCTACACACACACACACACACACACACACACACACACACACACACACACACACACACACACACTTGCTGACTCACAAATACTTTCAGACTAATGAATGTCACCACACACACTTTATTGATTGTAACTGCTACACTGAATGTACTGTAGACATCCAAGGACTTTCTCTCTCTCTTACACACACACACACGCACGCACGCACACACGCGCGCACGCGCACACACACACACACACACTGTTGCAGCCACTGCACAGCTGTCAAGTCACAACAGGAGGCGCCCAAGTTGCACCCATGTGACCCAGGTCCACATGCCCACTCCCAGATTTAGATTACCCCAGCAGAAAGATGAAACCCCCACTATTTTCACATATCCCAGATATCTCTGCACCTGAATAAAGGGTGATTCTGCAAAGCAAACACATTTATTTCCATGCCTCCTGACGTCGTTCCAATTAACACGTTGGATGTGGCACGGCAGCGATGAAGAACATCGGCTCCTGAATGGGGAGTGGTGCAAGAGTACAGCAGCTACTTGTTTTTGTTTAGCTTTTCTACTTCTGAGAACAAGTTCCCTCTCTCTCTGCAGTACGTGGACAGAAGGATGAAGGCTGAGATGGAGACAGAGTAGAGGAGACACCGGAGAAAGGATTCTGGCAGGATTAAGAGGGTACATGTGGTCCCAGAGGCGGAGGTGAGGTCTCTTAACCACTATCTGGGCACTATGGCTGGCTTTAAATGCCCCAACAGGCTCAGTAATTTATTTGACCGAAATGTTGGCTGGATGCAGATTCCTCATAACTCAAAATACTGATACATTCTGAGCCTAGCAAACATTACAAATGTAATGTGAACTTTTAGTCAGCAGCACATACAGTCTATCCTGTAGCAAGAGTCAATATGAAATAACATCCCTCCAACCGCATGGTTTGGCTTTCAGTAGTGGGGCAACGCATTTTCTTATGCATAGATTACATTGTACACCTTTAATGTAGTCTGCATATGGAGTGGAGTCACACGCCAAGACATTAGACGCTTCCTAGTTGCCAGTGAAGCAGTGCTCCCTCAGTAATAAATTCCATTAGCGGTAATGAAATGCATTTTTGGACTGTTGTCTCTATTATCTCTGGAGTCTTTTCATTTGCAGTTGTCAGTGTTCTTATTAAGCTTCATACGCTTAGTGCTATGAGGGGCAGAGAGAGAGAGAAAGAAAGAGTGTATGATTGATTGATTGATTTATTGATTCTTCTATTTTTGTGTCATGCACACAAAATGCCCAACCCTCATGGGTTTATAAGACACCAAAAATACTGTTGCAGTGGTCCATTATTTCATAACATTTGTATACAGCCCGTCTTAAAATATTCTGCCTTCTCTTCCAAACTTGGCAGGACTCGAGTTTTTCATATTCATCCCACTTAAGAAAATCAACATAAATGGACATTTGACAAAAAAGCACATCACGTCCTCGTAGACAGGACAGTAAAACAGAGAGGTGTGTGTGTGTGTGTGTGTGTGTGTGTGTGCTTGTCTCTGTGTGTGCGTGCATGTCTCTGTGTATATCTGTGTGTGTGTGTGTGTGTGTGTGTGTGTGTGTGTGTGTGTGTGTGTGTGTGTGTGTGTGTGTGTGTGTGTGTGTGTGTGTGTGTGTGTGTGTGTGTGTGTGTGTGTGTGTTGGAGGTGGATGAGATGTCTCTGGATTTCCACTGAGGACCCACTAAACCCCCTCGCCTGTGTTAATTGATGACCTCAGAGGAAACAGGTCAATTCAAGTGTCAGTTAAGATGAGGAACATGACACCACAAGGCAAATGGACGTGTCCCACTGACATAATTATAATTACTGCTGCTTCTAAATGGGCCATGCTAACAAATGGGGGTTAAGCCCTTTTAAATCACATGGAGGAGCCCCCTCTTATTACCCAATCTCACAAAATAACTTACAGCCTTTACATAACCAGTCATAAGTAGTATCCTTTGAAGTTCTAATTTACAGAGAGAAAGTGACCATGAACATAAAAGGTTGCAGTATGCAATGACTTTCCTTTTGTTATGCAGGCATCTCCTTGTTTGGCGGTTTACACACTGAATTGAATATTTGGATGTGTTAAAAGAATCGTCCAATTCAGATCTGTTCTTCACCATGACCATGATTATCTTCACCACCATCATAACAGATTCCCTGCCTGTACCTCACCTCCCCCCTCCCACCATGCTGTACCTCCCCTCCCCCCTTCCACCATGCTGCTACCTGCATTTCCCCAAGGGGCTTAATAAAGGAACACTTGATCTGACTTGGCTATTTCAATCAGCACACTCACCTCCATCCACAGCCAGGCCAGTTGCAGGCGAAAGGCTTCTCCCCGGTGTGTCTCCTCAGATGGGCCTTCAGGTGGCTGCTCTTAGTGTACATCTTGGTACAGCCAGGAAAAGTGCATTTGTGCATTTTGATAAGGTCCGCCACCGGGTTCTTCTGGAACTTCTGACCCCCGACCAAAATCCCTGCACCAGGGCTCACTGACCCATCTCCAAGCCCCAGGGGCTTGGCCGCAATGGGGACCGGTGCAATGCGTACAAACTTAGGGGAGACGCTAAGGCTGGGGGACGGGAGGATCTGGGGCACCAGGGCAAAGGTCTGGCCCTGGATGTTGACCAGGAGCTGTGCGATTTTGATGTCCGAGGCCGGCGCCGGCTGTGGGGGTTGGGTCAGAGGCGTTGCTGTGGGCTCCTGTTTGATCTGAATTGGCTGGATTTGGAGGATGACCGGCACCCCTCCATTAGAACCGCTATCATTAGCACCACTCTCTACCGATAGAGGCTTGTTGGCTGATGTCCTCTTGGCCCCATCATGTGGCCCTGTGTTGGTGTCTTGCGTGGGGATGACTGGTCTGGTTTTGGTCTCTGTGACGGCAGCAGTGGCCAGGGTAGCAGCATTGGCGGTGGGAACAGTTTGGTCTGAATGCTTGGCCTCTTGCTCTAGCCTGGCTCGTGGTGAGGCCTCCCTGAATAGCTCCAGGCCAATCCCCAGACCCAGCACCTCCTCCAGCCCCAGGCCCAAACCTAGGACATCCTCCCGGGCCTCCTGCTTCATGGTCACCACCTCCATATTCTCCTCCAGGAACTCCTCGATTTCCTCCAGCGTGGGCTGGAAAGACCCTCCGAGCGGTTCTTCCATTTCCACGCTGGACCACACAGGGAAGTCTAAACTCTCCTCCTTCACAGGCTCCGGGTTGCAGGGCACATCCCTCCGCGAGTCCCAGAGGAAAGTGGGGAGTGACACAGGGGCCATCTGTCCTGTAGCATGGGCCCGTCCCAACGAGGTCTGGGCCAGCAGGTAGTCCAGGATGCTGTCCTGGCTCTCGGCACTTGAGCTGCTGCCGTAGCTCGAGCTCAGCACCTGGGAGTCCGGGCTGGAGCAGGAACGGGGGCTGGACGACTCACTCAGGTCATCCTCTGAGAACGGTGAGGGCATCACCTGGTAGGAGCCCGCGTCAGTCACCATGTCAGACAGACGGTACGCTGGCGGAGAGCCACCGTAAGGCAGGAAAGTCTCCTCGCTCACTAGGAAGTTGTCGACCATCCCTTGTCTAGGGCCAACGTGTTTCTCTGTTTCTATAGTCTGGAGAGGTTGTGTTTCAAGTAGTCTGTTGGACAAGTATTCCTTTTTGTTGCTAGTGAACCAGGACTGAATGAACCCACTGAGGGGTCAGCTGCAAGGTCACTCTACGGGCTGAAGAGATAATGAAGCACCTGTCGTTCTCCCACCATGGAAAGGAACGTTTGGGGGATGGAAAACTCATACAATCCAAGGTCTCTGGTCTGGATATGACTAGAAAAGGAAAGGGGAAAAAAGAGAGAGGATGAGGACAAGTCTGAGCACCCTATTTCCACACAAAACATAATGGCTTGGGATGGTCCAAATAAAATAAGATGACTAAAAAATAAAAGATGACAATGGAAAAAGAACAGCTATTGATTAACAAAACACCAAGTGCAAGATATTCCGTGGGCCTGCTTATACCGGGCAGGCGAAGTCTAAAATGCTGCATGTTCCAATTTCAAGTTCACACATGGCTGGCACGCGGGCTGAATGACGCTGCTTTTGAAAAGAACAGCATATCGCATTCCATTACTAGAATTTCAAAGACTTGGCAGAATAAAAAATAACTTCATGACATAATGCAGTAGAAACACTTGTGGTTGCATAGTTGCTATACAGCAATATATATTTTTGTATGCATTTATTTATCTATCTGTTTATATACTTATTTATTTATTTAACTTTCAATAGGAAAGATCATGCTTCCTCCCTTTCTTTATACAGGCTTTAAAATGACTAATGTGCACTGGAATATAATAGAACAGACATTTAAGTTAAAACAAGTAATACAGTAGCATCGGCTTGTGGTGGCACAGCTAAACAAGAACATAGCCATAGCCATTTTACAATGTCCCAAACTAATCATTTATTCTGAGGGGAAAAAATCACATCATAGGTTGTTTTTCTTTACAACTGAGTACCGGTCATGATTATTGGAGCGTCCCCCCTTTCAAGGGCCCCTCGAGTGACCGACAGTAACCCGGCGAAGAAACTGTCAACATTATGAACAGAAAACACCGCGTGGGGCAGCCATGAGCAATGAGCGCTCCTAACAGGCTCACTGCATAAATCACCTACTTGATGTTTACAGGACACTTAAAGAGCAGTAAATCAACTCAGATTACTGCCATTCATTTCGGAGTCGAACGACACACGATTATCACAAGCAAATCTAGAGCATCATTTCGCCATTCATCCTTTTTGCGAGATCTTCTGTATTTATTTCAAACGGGCATGCTGCCCGAACATGCAAATCGGTGCATAATCAGTGAATAGGTCTAACGGTACAGTTATCTATCTAATCAGCGCGAGTTCATATTAATATTAATATCCATGTTCCTATCCTAGGCATGGCCTGGGGTAAATAATACACATGTTGTAATAATGAACTAGATCCAGCACAACTCAGTTTAATAAAGGTAACGCAAACCAATGCGAATTCAAACAACTAATTCGTTTTCAACGGGTTGTTGTCATTCATTTCCCAAACACATCAGCTTGATATAGCTATAATACAACTCATGGTGATGATGTGTCGGATTGTGTGTCCGTTTTTAAGGAAACGAACCAAAAGGTGCACCCAGTGCCCATCTCTGTGGCTAATATAGAACGCATGAGCGCGGTCCTCTCTCCTCCTACAACGTAAACATGTTTTCGTCCTGGCGGCGCGCAGCGTGCTGCAGCATATGGCGAGAGGAGAGCGCACGCCCAACACCTCATTCCCATAGAAAAGAGCCAAGATAATAAATAAATAAATAAATAAGTGAATCTCCGATCTTACCTTATTCGATAGAGCAAATACAATCCCAGCGATCACACAATCTGTTTACTTTAATCCTTTGCATCCGATAGGGAAGCTATTACCAATGCATGATTTGCCCTTGAGACTCGCCATGCAGCAGCGTTCAGACTGACTAGCAACGAGGCAGTTGAGTTGTACTATATTACCGTCACATGACTGCTAGCGTGTATGCGTGTGTGTGTGTGTGTGCGTGTGTGTGTGTGCGTGTGTATGTTACGTTAGTGAAAATAAGAGGCTGGAGCTGAAGGCTCGTCCCAGCTCTACCGCGCCATTGGTCGGCGGTGCTTGGAGGCTGGTCTTAGGCACGTCAATCAGGATTGTGTGGACCAACATGTGGAATGCTTAGAGGAAAAGGTCATTTCCAAGTTTTCTTCTCATTCTTATCTCACTCCCCCATCTCTGCGGGGAAGGAAGCTGACACGATTAGAGTAAGAGCTGCCATTGTGTTTACATGAGGATCATAGGATACTAAAGCAAATGCCTCACTCATTAGATACACACAAAAAAGATACCTTTTGACAAGAATGGGATGATGCTCAGCAGTATGGCATCCAAATGTTCATTATTTGCAAGAGGATAAACACATGTACTTAGCTATACAGTCCAACTGTTTGTTTATTTATTTATGTGAACATGACAATTATTTTATTTGAGGAATGGATTATCAACATGGCATCCCGAATGTCGTTGTTTACAGTATATAGTTCACTTCCAGCTGGCAGCAGAACAAATAAGCCAAGTCAAAAAAAGTTATGAATTACTTTATTATTATCATTATGTTACTGTTATTATCAACTGTTATTACATGGCGTTTTCACATTCGCCGAAATGCTTGCTTGTGATTGGTCAATAGCGCACGTCAGAGGTCCGATATTACCCGATAACGGACCTCTGTGGAACAATAATGACCGCTGTGCGCAGCTGTCCGCAATCAAGCCCACTGACATCAGTGCAATCAGACACTGCCAGTGTTGCGAGTCGATGTAAAATGAATTAGGTATATTGTTAGTAAGTTAGCCATGTAATAAGCGGGATAATGTATAGCTATACTCGATCATTGTTGCAAAATAATTGACCTTCACTGACGTTTAAAACACCTCGCCGAGGCGGCTCGGTATTTTAAACTCTGTGTCGGTCAATTATTTTGCGACAATGACCTCGTAGCTATACATTATCCCTTACATACATGGCAATATTATCATCACATTATCGTTTTTGCGGTGCGTTGGGGGGGGGCATCAAGCAGGTGACCCTGATGTAAACAAGACGAAAGTCTTTCTCTGGTCTGCATCCCCTTAACAATTTTATGTATTGAGCTGTACTGTATTGTACCCATTCTGCAATCTGTTAATAAAGTTTTCAATCAATCAATCAAAGGTTACTAGAGGTCAGTCTCCCACTAATATAAGGGGCCTGTGGCCATAAGTACAACAATGCTGTCTTGAGCACAATAATATGAGGAACTCTCCCTCGCAGGAAGAATGCAGGGAAACCAGTGCAGTGTGGCTCTGCTCGACAGGAAGTGTTTAAAAGCTATCAGGTCCCACTTTAACATGCTGTTTGTTTAACCAGTCGCTCTAGGATCCTGAGAGAAACACATGATCAAGAGGAGAGAGAGAGAGAGAGAGAGAGAGAGAGAGAGAGAGAGAGAGAGAGAGAGAGAGAGAGAGAGAGAGAGAGAGAGATCTTGGGACACGTGGCTGCAATTAAACGTATCTGCATAATTGGCTACGAGGTGGCAGAGATTCTCTACCACACATTATATACCTCACGGCGCCTGGAGGAGACAAAAATAGATTTTCAGCTGTCATGTGAAAGTTATAGCTACATTGTTTCCTGTCCATGACTAATGTACTGGATTTGTTTTATGGTTTGGTTTATTTGAAAGCTGAAAACACATATACACCTATAGTCCCCAAATGGCAAATAGACACCAAGAAAGGAACCACATTCTGTATTTGTATAAAAAGAGAGAGAGAGAGCATTAACCATTATGATATATCTTCATTCTTTTCACATGGGGTAAATGGCAAACTTGCGTGTCAGCTTGACATGAAGTAATTCTCAATGACCTGTGTGCTTAGGAAATCACACATTTGAGTCATTCCTGTCTTATGTTGAAATGTTTGCTATAACATCCCGTTTTGGGAATCCCTGTCATCTTCTATGGCCCTTTCACCCACTATAGTCTCTATTCTGTAGGTCACCCTCAACCCATGCTTCAGTTACTTCCATATCACAATCCTGTACAATTGCACACTTCCAACCCCTCACTGGTTCAGTCAAGTATAAAGGAAAGGACTTGATCAGGCTCAGCAGGCGACCTATAGAGAATGCATTTACACTGACTAGAAGCTAATAGGTCTTGCTTGTTGTATGACATACAGAGTCTGTGGCGCCGCATGTCTCGTCGATCCAACTTGACCCCTTAATCCACACATCAAACAGCTGGGGGACCAAAGCCATGAGATCCACCCTGCATGGTCTCCCTGCCCGGGCTGCAGATCACACCACCGGCCAGTCAGGCTGGGATCAATGTGGTAAGCAGGGGTGGTGAGTTGTGGATTAGTCGCTTGCCTTTGCCCTACTTCTTCCTCATGTCTGGGACTCTCAAGGGATGCCCAAACGCTCTTATTCGGTGCTGGAAGATGTTGAAATATAGTGAAAGTGATGGCACCTGGGGGGGGGGGGGGGGGGGGGGGGGGGGGGGGGGTTGATTCACTATTGACAAAGCCATCTGTTTGCAAGTGAGCAACTTACTGTATATAATCCAAACAGATGTGGTAAAATGTGTCAATATTGACGTTAGATGTGAAACAACTATTGTACACATTGCTTGTCATGCATATCATGCGTTTGTATCATCTATGCATAAAATGCATTCACGCTTGCCTCTATTGTCAAGTGCTTCATTACAATTCTATAGGGAAAATAGAATGGCATTGTTACATAACAAACATTTATGTGAAACAGTATAATGGTGGGGGGAATTAATATGGTGGGAATAATATGCATATTATGAATGCATATAGTAGGCTATATATATATACGGGTAATTTACTGACTGGTCTAATAATTGTATCTTAACTTATGCACATACACACTTAGTGTAGATCCAAGCTAGGTTTGAGTGGAGGAATTTGGTCAGCCAGCGAAACACCACTGTTTGATCGATGGTGGATAGGAATGCAAATCTATTCCTTTATGAAGTTAGTCACAATAAGTCAACAGCAGTGTGATGCTTGGCTGGCAATTACATCTCCAGACAAAATGTGTCAAAACATTTGCATGAATTGGATTAGCATTAATCACCATTGCATGTATTCATATCAAACAGTAGGTGGTACATTCAAACATTTCCCCTGTTAGACAGACACCGATGAAGCGTTCTGATTATTTAGTTAAAATATGATCTCAATGATTCTACAGTTATTAACTACCGGTGTGACTAGTTAGTTACATGACTGCACTGTGGATTACTGCTTCAAAGGAATATCCCAAGCGTCTACTTCAGCTGGTTGACTATTAAGTAGGCTTGATAATCTTATTAAAAACACACCCTGATATCTGGCGGGACCTAAGTCCATTTCAGTCACACCAAACACCAATATAACTTGCAACAGCTCTAAATGCTAACTCTATCTCTGGACATTTATTGTTGTGATAGGTGCCGCTGCCCCATCCTTGCAACAAAAGCAGTTTCTATTTCACAACCCTCTGCTTGTTCTTGGTATTGTGTGTGTGTGTGTGTGTGTGTGTGTGTGTGTGTGTGTGTGTGTGTGTGTGTGTGTGTGTGTGTGTGTGTGTGTGTGTGTGTAATGTTTTACAACAGGTAGCTAGTGTGGACTCTCACATTGTCTTATTCAGATCAAGCATGTTGCTGTTGCTAATGATGACACACGTTTCACCAGACACAGATTAAAAGCTCCATCTCAGCTGAGCAATACTTGGCTTAAACCCATGTCCCTGAAAGGCATCCAACATTGCATTGGTATGTAGCAGGTTCCAGACCTGCTTCTTCCCCTCAGCTGTCACCTTGCTGACCTCTGCACCACAATGACAGCCCCCACCCCCTGGATCCCCCCTCCCCACAGCCCCCCGGATACACCCACCCTCACTCAACTTACTCCAGAGACTGAATTTGGATGATTATACTCATATTATCCACATTTATCTACTGTCATATACTGTATCATACACTGTATCTACTTTCATTTATACTACTTACAGTATATCCAACCTATAGTGCATTCATAGTTATTCTTATCCAGTCATACAATTTAGAACACTGTCTACACTGGCTATATATTCTATAGTGTATTCAGATGTATTACCACTGTCTATAGTCTATAGTGTTTATACTCACTGTTCATACTGTTTATACCCTAGCTTTTATTATCTTCCATATTATATATATATATACATACCGGTATATATATATTATATATATATATATATATATACATACCGGTATATATATATATATATATATATATATATATATATATATATATATATATATATCATATCTACTCATAATATATAAACCACTGGCTACATTGGTTATATTATCTATACTATAGTGTATTTATATTTATAGTACTACTACTGTCTATAGTGTTTATTGCTCACTCTGTGTATACTGTACAATCAATACTGTTAATTATGTATATACCTTAGCTTTTTCATACCATCTACATTCTATACACATGTTATAAATATGTACATTGCAATGCACTTTACTGCTGCTCTGCACGCTGGTTAGATGCCAACTACAATGTGTTGCACTTACTTGAACCCTGTGTGTGCAATGACAATAACATGTGATCTAATCTAATCTAATCTAATTACTAAAGGAGATGTTACCAGCAAACACAAAACTATACTCACATGTCCAGAATCTGCTTATAGATTCAGTACAATGAAAATCGTGTTTTTCAATGTCATTACATTCTCTTACAGAAAGTATGTTGATGTAAAATTATCCAAAATGTTAGAAGTGTTGTGAAAATGATGACTAAAAGGCTTCTCTATCACCCTGGATATCAACAGAATCAAACTTCACAAAACCAACAAAATTCTGATATCCAATCTGCTTCCCTGAAGATATCTACTTGGGTTACCCTGATTGGCCCATCAGTCAGCCAGTCAGTTGTCAGTAGTTGTAAAGAATATCAGCTAGCACATGTGGTTGGGGTATCTGGTTGGCCTTTGGTACGTGCTGCATAAGGCTGGAATACTGTAAATGAACCTGATAATTAGAGTAGTAGGACCCCCCCACGCACACATACAGTACACACGTGAATCTATTTTAAAAACATCCTATCTGCCGTCTCCTTGGATGTTGACCCTTGTAAAGGCGTCCACCTTCTACTACACTGATCTCGGATCAGCTTTTACTGTCAGCTGGTTCAATTATGCAGAAAAATAGCGTGTGTGTGTGTGTGTGTGTGTGTGTGTGTGTGTGTGTGTGTGTGTGTGTGTGTGTGTGTGTGTGTGTGCGTGCGTGCGTGTGTGTGCGTAAATGTTCAATTACAATTAAGCCAGTAAAACTCTTACAGCACGTTAAAATTGTATGCAGACTACTCACGTTCACCAAGACACCACTGGGGTGAAGAGGGCAAAGAGATTCCATATCAGATCAACTATATCGATTTTTCAGGCAACCAAAGGGCAGGCTTCTGCCATATTCATTATCCGATTTTTGCATTGCCTAACCACTTACAACTACCTTCTTATGAATGGGATTTTCTTTATATGCTATTATTAATGCTATGGGGGAAAACGCAGCGTCAGGAGTTTGGCGCCATCTACTGGTAAGAACAAACGTAACGTTCACCCCCAATAAGTTACCATAACAACAGAACACAAACAGGCGGGTGCGTCAAAGTAAGTTATGTGCGTGCATTTGTGAAAGAAACATAGGAGTTAGAATTATTCTAGTTCAAGTTAAATTGGGAGATTGAAAATATTATTTGACAAAGTCAGTGTATTTGCAGAGGACACGCTGTCACGGGATAGAGCAAGTAGATAGGCGTAGCCAATGGTCTGTAGACATTTCTAAGTGAAAAATAGCAAGTCTGCATATAGCCACTTTTGGAAAGCGAATACAGCAACGTTGCAACACTTTATTTCAGTGTAAAGTAGTAGGCGTATCTGCATCACTAAATAGGCCAGCATAACTATGCCTCAGAAATAATCAGCATTTGTGAACTTGGTATGAATGTATAGATGTAGCAGCACTGTCTATCTGTATGTCATGTATGTCCTGATTAATTGAAAATGGGGGACCCTGATGTAAACAAGACGAAAGTCTTTCTCTGGTCTGCATCCCCTTAACAATTGTGTGTATTGAGCTGTACTGTATTGTACCCATTCTGCAATCTGTTAATAAAGTTTTCAATCAATCAATCAATCAATCAATCAATCAATCAATCAATCAATCAATCAACATGCACCAGTCTCAGCTAAATGGCAGTTTATGCTGCTACTTTAATGCATTCTGCCACTTTGCACTCATTACACCCACACAGTTATTGTATTGTAAATTAGATCTATTCATTATTGTTGTGTTTTATTACCTGCATTGTTTTGATCCTTTTTCATATTCTCTGCACTGCTTTTATTCTGTCTATTTTATGCAAATTATATGTATAGTTGTACTGCTGTTAAGCACTTGGGCTGCAATTATTGTATGAAAGGTGCTATACAAATACAGTTACTTATTATTATTATTATTATTATTATTATTATTATTATTATTATTATTATTATTATTATTATTATTATTATTATTTTATTATTATTATTATTATTATTATTATTATTATTATTATTATTATTATTATTATTATTATTATTATTATTATTATGCATGGCTTTGGTATTGATTCATACATATTCACTAACTGTCATTGGTCTATTCTACAGAGATGCTGTCGCAATCATCCACAATTTCAAGTAAGTATCTGTTGTACAACTACTTTCATATGTGTGGCCACACAGTGTGCATGTCCTCCTATTGAAAAGTGTGATTTGTTTCTACAGAGGTGTCAATGATGCTGTCAGTGTCAGGACCCCTGGTTGCTGCAGACAGAGACAGTGCTGTCGAATCATATAAGCCAGGTACATACTGTAGGTACATAGGTACTAGGAACAGAAAAGAAGAGACGGTCAGAATGTCTGCTTTAGATAACAGTGTATGGTTCTAATAACTGCTTTAGATAACAGTGTATGTTGATTGATATGGTTCTAATAACTGCTTTAGATAACAGTGTATGTTGATTCATTGATTGATATGGTTCAATCAACATACACAGTTCAATTATGCCACAATAATGTGGAACGCCCTACCCACAACCGTGAAGGAATGTGAATCCCTACCCTCCTTCAAAACCGCTCTCAAAGAGCACCTACGGGTGGCTGCAGTTAGAAACTGGCCCACAGTTTCTTCCCCTTCGGATGTATATATTTTTTATGTGTGTGTGTGTGTGTGTGTGTGTGTGTGTGTGTGTGTGTGTGTGTGTGTGTGTGTGTGTGTGTGTGTGTGTGTGTGTGTGTGTGTGTGTGTGTGTGTTTGGGGGAGGTACTTATGTACCATTTCTTTTCTCCATACATGTCAATCCCATTGTCATACACTTCAATTCTATTCTGTGTGTAGATGTGAGAAAGAAGACCCGACAGAGTCCCTTCAAGGTGCCAGAGAATGACAGCATCTTTCAGTTCAGGACCAAGGAAAAGGAAGAGAGAAAAGAGGTCTGTGTGTGCGTGTGTGTGTGTGTGCGTGTGTGTGTGTGTACGTGTGTGTGTGCGTGTGTGTGTGTGGTTCATAGTACATCTGAAGTGTGTATACTTAAAGGGCACTTAGACAAAAAATTATGCTGAATTATTTTGCACATAATCTCACACATATCCCAGAACTGTAAACAGATTTGTATGGATTAATTTAGTTTGACAGAAATGTCATTCAGCAGATCTTTTTAAAAGTTGATTTTGTACACATTTCACCTTTTCTATGACGTACAGACAACGAGGGTAAGCAAGGCTAGCATATGGCTAGTTTTGACATCTGAATGAGTAAATATTGAATTTACAATATTGACATTGACAAACTTATTACATGCTTTGAATGCAAAACCTTTATCCTCAAGTAACAAGTAACTGAAAGATTCAGATAAAAGTACTTGGTAACCCCCCCCCCCCCCCCCCCCTCCAGGAGCAGCAGAAGTACCTGTCTCTGTCTGTCCACGAGAAGCTGAGCTACACCGGACGCATGAGGGCCAGACAGAGGGAGCTGCAGACTGAGCTGACCCAAGAACAGGAAGAGATGGGGGGAGAGGAGAAGACTGAGAGATCGGACAGGTTGAAGGGGCGGAGAATTCGGCACAACGGCCAACGTGGCAACAACCAGAGCCTGAGAATGGCCCTGATCAAAGGGGGTGAGTGGAGAGAGTGGAGAGGGTGCACCTGTCGCTGGCGTGTGATGTCGTAAACCACATGTGTTCACATCCGTACATATGTTCCGGATACCGTCCTACATCCTGCATACAAACATCTTGGATGGGATATGGTGTTTACAGTATATGCGCAGTCATCATACCCCAATTATCCTTGTATACCTACATGGATAAACAAAGGATTAACTGTGGAGAATGTGTTTACACAAGACACAAGACAAAGCAGTACATTGGATAAGGTGTTTACATGCCCCAGTGACCTGGCTATGTGATGATGTCAACAAACACACTGTATCCCAGCTCTCCTATTCAGGTTTCTCACGGTCAGGATTATGAGCCAACATGCACTGACTCAAAGATGGAATACTCAAGTATCCATTGAGGCTATCAGTCCTTGCTCCACAATGGTGGAACAAACTTCCCAGCACAGCCAAAACCAGACTAAAAACTCAGTCCTGCAATCAATATCAGATTTTTTTTTTTTAAGAATACTAACCTCTTTTATTAGTATGCACTCTGCTACTAAGGAATCTACATTGCCTATATTATTACCTACTATGCTAATATGCACTCATGTCTGTAGCACTCAAGTTCAACACTGTTTTATGAACAATGTCACTTACCCTTAGGTGCCAGAGTTGTACCCTTCCTGCTGACTTGTTGTACAGAACTTACTAAGTCGCTTTGGATAAAAGCGTCAGCTAAATTACTAAATGTAAATATTAATGCAAATGTCAACGGACGCGCACGTTAAACCTTATATATTCAAACCGAGCACCGCCCCTGAAACCGAGACCTGTAGTAGTTGGAGCATTGATTCGCATAAAAGCCAACCTGATCATAAGTATTGATACTGTTTTCTCCCCAGAGAACGTTGAGAAAGAGAGCACGCAGGACTATATCAACAGGAAACGGGAGATGTTTCTGCTGGAGGTAAGAGAGACAGTTGGTTGAGGTCTAATCACCTCATTCTTTCCCACCCACTTCTCCCACCTTTTAGCTCTACATTCGGTTGCTGAACTTCATGGCAAAGATGCTAGCTACATTTACATTTACATTTAGTCATTTAGCTGACGCTTTTATCCAAAACGACTTACAAGTTCTGTACGACAAGACTACAACTCTATCAGCTGAGTAACAATGTTTATCAAAGTGTTGCGTGTTACAGTGTAGGTTAGTTTATTAGGACAAGTGCATGACAGTAAGGTTAGTCACGGTTAGATTTTTTTTTTGTTTTTTTTTTGAGCTAGTGTGGATGTTCCCAAACCGAATACATACATATATTTATATGGACAAAAAAACCTAGCTAGCTCATTCTAAAAGTGTGAAGAAAAAGAACGAGTAGCTTGTTGTTTTTCATTCAAAATTGAAGGCTAATGTCCTTTTCTAGATACAGTGTCACACGCACATGGAAAGTGGAAAGTGGAAATACAAAAGCGGCGGAGCTGCCAGTGCACTTTTTACATTAACAAGGTTAATGAGGTGTTTAGGCTGCATACATTTCCATATCCTGGCTACCAATATGTAACAGAATATCACCATGACAACGGAACGGAAAGTTGTTTACATGCCTCAGTGACAAATATCGGCTAATATCGGTATACGGCTAATATTGGTATATCCCAGTGATCATTTTAGGGTTCCTCATAGTCGGGACAGGAGCATATAAGATGTTTACTTGTCACACTTTAACTGACCAATTGGCTAAGAGGAGGTCAACCCTAACATCCTTGACCATACTACACCCCTCCCTTCCTGGCTTTGTCTTCCACCTCTTCTCCCCTGCTCAGTACTCCCTGATGGTGTCTTCCACCTCTTCTCCCCTGCTCAGTACTCCCTGATGGTGTCTTCCACCTCTTCTCCCCTGCTCAGTACTCCCTGATGGTGTCTTCCACCTCTTCTCCCCTGCTCAGTACTCCCTGGTGGTGTCTTCCACCTCTTCTCCCCTGCTCAGTACTCCCTGATGGTGTCTTCCACCTCTTCTCCCCTGCTCAGTACTCCCTGATGGTGTCTTCCACCTCTTCTCCCCTGCTCAGTACTCCCTGGTGGTGTCTTCCACCTCTTCTCCCCTGCTCAGTACTCCCTGATGGTGTCTTCCACCTCTTCTCCCCCGCTCAGTACTCCCTGATGGTGTCTTCCACCTCTTCTCCCCCGCTCAGTACTCCCTGATGGTGTCTTCCACCTCTTCTCCCCTGCTCAGTACTCCCTGATGGTGTCTTCCACCTCTTCTCCCCCGCTCAGTACTCCCTGATGGTGTCTTCCACCTCTTCTCCCCCGCTCAGTACTCCCTGATGGTATCTTCCACCTCTTCTCCCCCGCTCAGTACTCCCTGATGGTGTCTTCCACCTCTTCTCCCCCGCTCAGTACTCCCTGATGGTGTCTTCCACCTCTTCTCCCCTGCTCAGTACTCCCTGATGGTGTCTTCCACCTCTTCTCCCCTGCTCAGTACTCCCTGATGGTGTCTTCCACCTCTTCTCCCCCGCTCAGTACTCCCTGATGGTCAAAAGGTCTGAGATCACAAAACTGGAGGACGCCACCGCGGCGGAGGAGAGGCGGCTGGCGCGGGCCGAGCGAGCGCTGGAGAACGACACCCTCCTGTTCGAGGAGTTCCTCAAGGAAAACGACAAGAACTCTGTAGAGGCCATCAAGATGTGAGCAGCCTTCGTTTCAAACACACAGGCTGTGTTTTCAATCCAGTAAAACTGAAAAAGAAAAGGGAAAAGATTTGCAATGCTTGTGGATCAATTTATAATTTTGACCTTTTTTAACTAGAGGCCTTGCATGGCATGTTTGTGTAGTTTGTTTTCTTCCAACATGGCTGCCTCTAATCATTGGTAACCACTTTTGAAAGAAGTAGATAAAACAGTGGAATATTGTGATATTACTGTTCCACTGTGACTTGTTTACGAGATCCAGTAATACGATATCAACACATACTGTTTTGCACATAGCAACCATTCAACTATTCAATCCCACTGTGATTCGGTTCCAATTCCACATCATTAGGAAAACATTCAATACATCACGGAAGCTTACATTTCCACCACGGTTTGATCACTTAGTACTTTCTAAAAGTGTCATGGGTATATGGGACGCACCTGATTCAGTTAGCAATAATCAATAATCAAACACAGAGACACAGCATTATTTGTGTATGTTAATCAAATAAATAAACACACTAATTGTGATGGCCTTGCTGACACTGAAGCCTCTCAACTTACTCAGCAAGTAGAAACACTGCTTCGTTCTCTTATAAACTGAATCCATGTGGGTACAGGATGAAAGAATGAGATCTCTGTGCCCGCTGCCCAGATACCTGTAACTGCATGGTCACCTGCTTCACCTCTTGGCCATTGATCATTAATGTGGAGTGAATTGGACAGATTTCAAACCCTGCCCTCTTTTTTTGATCCTGCAATCACAACTGTTGCAAAGTTTATCACAGAGAAGCAACACTATAACTTTACCATCTTTAGATAATAAAGTCAGAAAACATTGTTCCTCTGAAAACTTAAAACAGACGTATATGGTTCTTCCTCTGATGTACTCGAATGTACATTTGAAAACAAATGTATGAAAAGATAAGGATATGACCCATGTGAAACAAGCCTTGGCCCTCAAGGAGTTTCCGTTACAGCTCACTGTGGAGAGGGTGGGACTGAGACCTCATCCATGATGGAAGTCAGTTTACAGTTACAGCTCATTGTGGAGAGGGTGGGTGGGACTGAGACCTCATCCATGATGGAAGTCAGTTCTGTCCTCATCATTTACTTCACCCCTGGCTCCATTGAATTCATTGCATATCATTGGCAAACTTCATTTGAATCAGGAAGTCGTTACTGTACATGATGTGGTTAAAAACTAAAGAAAAACAGGATATAATACAATGCTGTGAGACACCTATTTGTGTCCTGGTGATACATATATATATATTGATGCTGTCTTACTAAAGTGCTGAGCAGGAGACCAAATCCAAACTGGAGAAGATGGCTGAGATCAAGAGGCTGACCACTGAAATGGTGACCATGAAAAGGTAGGAGTCATTCTGTTAACGCTACACTAGCTGTAGGCTACATCAAATGTACTGATTATGTGCCTATGTGTGTATCTTTTATTTAAGCATAAGCTAGATGGGCCAATAAGATAGTGTATGATTTGTCTAGATACATTATCAATAAGATAGTGTATGATTTGTCTAGACTCTAGATGCATTATCAATAAGATAGTGTATGATTTGTCTAGATGCATTGTCAATAAGGGGGGGTTTCTGAGCCCCCCCCCCATCCAACCGCTGAAGAAATTGTTGCAGAAATATCCATGTTCCCAAACAGTGATATCTCCAAGAATGAGGAGATCCTGAAGGAGTACAGCATGTATAAGGACTTCCTGTTCAAGCTGTCCCCTCCAGAGTGGCAAGATGCCCACAAGCTGTCCCCTCCAGAGTGGCAAGATGCCCACAAGCTGTCCCCTCCAAAGTGGCAAGACGCCCACAAGCTGTCCCCTCCAGAGTGGCAAGATGCCCACAAGCTGTCCCCTCCAGAGTGGCAGGACGCTCACAAGCTGTACCCTCCAGAGTGGCAGGACACTCACAAGCTGTCCCCTCCAGAGTGGCAAGACGCTCACAGGATCCCGGCTTCTAAGGTCTACTCCTACAAAGATGCTCCAACCTCCAGGGAAAAAGACAGAGAGACTGAAACCAAGTCAGGACCAACACGTGGTATGTGCTTTATACAATCCATATAAATAGCAATGTAAGTTGTATTATGGTGGTATGTTGATCAGGATGACAACAACACATACAAACACAGGTTCAGAGAGAAAGGTGTCTGGTGCAGTTCGGGAGTTGCCCCCGATAAGAGATTCCAGGGTGTCTTCCAGATTGAGCGCAAAGTCTCCAATCCAGAGCGACAAACTGTGAGAACACATCAACACAACACACCACCACCACAACAACAACAACAACACATCCACACGCAGAACTGGAATGAATAGAAGGGGCTTTTCCTAGTGTATCATAATTGACTTATCTCAACCCCTGTCCTCTTTTCTTGATCCTCCAATTCAAACAGCAACAGTTGTTGAGACTCTGGAAGTCTGATGCAGCACCCTCATTTGAAATATGGATGAGAGAGCTGGGTGAGACCCTCTACTTAGAGAGGCTTAGATTTAAAAACACAGGACGGAGAAAGGTGTTTGATAAAACATGGGGGCCGGTGTTGGATTACTTAAAGGGTCTGAGGGAGGATAAAGATGATATATAAGTTCACAGTGTTACTCTTACTACATTAATGTCTGAAGGTATATTCTCTGTTTTGTCTTGGCTTTTTGCCTTTTTCTAATGCTTTGGTCTTTTGGTCTCTTTCTTATTTTCCAGCAAGAATCTAGCTTATTTAACTATCCTGTTTATTTGTATGTATAAATCCGCCAAATGAAAGAATGTTTATTTTTTTAAATCTTTTTTTTGTTATATGCCGCTGTAAAATTGTTTTTGAACAAGAAGAAAAATAAGATTGCTTGTGTGCATCATTATGGAATGTAACTAAAGTAATGTGCAAAAAAAAAATACTTAAAAAAACAATTAAAAAAAAGAGGCCGGGTTTGAGATTAACATTGTTTCATGTGTGGATGAGACTCAGAAAGTTGAAATGTCCAGCATGACTGCCACTGAAATACAAACATTTAAAGTATATTGAAGCAAAACCTCTGTTTCCGTGGCCATTTTAGGATCCCTGTTTCCAAACTGGACAGTGACAGTTCGGAATATGAGGTCAGTTTTGTAGAATTTAAAAGATAATCTTCTGTACTGCTTTACTTAACTTGTGGGCCATCATACGCTGTCTACAAGGCTATATGCGCTAACATTACAATGTATCATGACGTGCATAATACATACATCTGGTTTACCTGTTATGAGGTAATTATTTTATATGCAGTTGCCCCCTAAAAGTATTCACGTATTTTCCTTTTATACATTTAGCATATTACTGTATATCATATTCTGATTATAATGATTGTAATATTGTAATGTATATTCACTCATGTGCCATAATGTGTGCATGGTGTGGCCCCCTGCAGGGTGAGCCACAGCTGTACTTCTCTGAACCTCAGCAGCTGCTGGACCTGCTGACGGAGCTGGAGGAGCAGAACCTCTCTCTGATCCAGAACTCCAGGGAGACGGAAGAAGCCCTGGAGGAACTCCGCCACACCATGGAAAGCAGCAATACCAAGATGTAAGACCAGATTGATTGAAAACTTTATTAACATATTGCAGAATGGGTACAGTACAGTACAGCTCAATACACACAATTGTTAAGGGGATGCAGACCAGAGAAAGACTTTCCTCTTGTTTACATCAGGGTCACCCATTTTCAATTCATAATGACATTTATGACATACACAATATACAGATATACAGATATAAAATCGAATCTAATCCTCTAATCTAAACTAATCATGACATTTATGACATACAGATATGCAGTACTGTTACATTTGTGACATACAAGATATGCAAATATACAGTACTGTTTTCTTTTTTTTGTATCCACTTTTTCTCCTCATTTTTCAATTTTTCTCCCATCCCAATTTCGTGTTGCCAATTCTCCCCTCCCCTGTCTTGAACGTTGCTAGACTATGCCCCCCACTGGTCGGTTGTAGTGAGGATAGAAGCCTTGCATCACGTGTCCCCTCCGGTACACAAGGAGGCAGCGCGAACTCTCAGTGGCGAGGAGTAACTCGTGGGAGGCTCACGCTGCCCCCGATACTTCCTGTCTCTGCTGTGCAGGCGTCACCCAACCGACCTGTAGGAGTCGGTTGTCCACAACATCCAATCCCCACCCATCGACTTTCCACCCGCTGGCTCTGCCAAATGAGCCAGTACGACGACCGGCCCAAGTCGAAGGCAATGCTGAGACTGGGATTCGATACCGGAGTCTCTTGCATTGGTGACGAGCGCAATCTCCGCTACGCCACCCAGCCGCAATATACAGTACTGTTACATAAACAGAGATCCTAACAGTAAATATATACATACGAGGGGGAGGGAATTGTATATTAGAAGGGGGTGGGTGGGTGGGTGGGAGGGGGGTTCAGAGGCTAAGGGTCAGGCTTCAGGGGCCAAGGGAAGGGTTTAGCTGTAACAGGAATTTCAGCCCAAAAAAGGAGACCAAACCTAAACAAATGGGCAGCCCCACCAACAAAAATAAAGAATGCAGACATGATCTCACTCTCTAGTTGAAGTCAATGGGATATTCTCTCAGAGTAACATCAAAAGCCTTCCCTTTAAGTGAGTAAACAGCTCATTGGCCCACATACATGCTAAACGCTAAAAGTCTGTAAAATGTGTCTCCTCACAGTTGTGGTGGACACATCTACACATTCCTATGGTCAAGAAAAAAAAGGAAAAAAAAGATGCATGTAATACTTAAGTAGTGTATTTACATATCAGAAATGCCTTAGATGAATTGAAAATGGGGGACCCTGATGTAAACAAGACGAAAGTCTTTCTCTGGTCTGCATCCCCTTAACAATTGTGTGTATTGAGCTGTACTGTATTGTACCCATTCTGCAATCTGTCAATACAATTTTCAATCAATCAATCAATCAATCAATCAATCAATCAATCAATCAATCAATCAATCAATCAATCAATCAATCAATCAATGGTCTTTTTTAAATCAGTAATGTCTTAAATGTCAAGCTTGGGTAGCTAATAGATCTAGTCTAATGACTTTTGGGATAATTGTGTAATTACATATGTGCTAATTGATAGATGTAGCAAGCTAAAGTAATGTTCAAATTAGTTATTCAACCAATATATGTAACATTTGATCATAGACGCTGACATAACTATATAGTCATGGAGTCTGTATGGAATAGAATAGTCATAGAACCTAATACTGTAGAAATGTGGTGAAAACTCCCTTTCTCCATGTCAACCCATCAATCCCTCCTTCTCGATCACCCCTTCCTCTGGTCTCTATAATAGGGCGCAGGACGCAGAGCAGCTGACAGCTCAGATTGACATCATGACCCAGACCATCACCAGAGAGGAGGAGAGAGCCGCCGGTCTGGAGCTGAAGGCTCGCCTCTTCGACTTTGGCAGAATCAAGACTGGAGACCAGGTAAGGTTAAGGAACATGGTAACATTATGGGAAATGCACTTACTGTCTTCTCCAGAGTCAGACAAGAAGATAGATACCAATTTCCTCCCTGTGCGTTCAATAGAATATCCGGCACAGGGAGGAGATTGATATCTATCTTCTTGTATGACTCTGGAGAAGACAGTAAGTGCATTTCCCACAATGTTGGAAATGTTCCTTTAAGACAGGAATCGACATCCTTTCTCCCCCATTACAAATCAACAACTTTTAAAATGTTATTTTCAGATGTTAAATATTCACTTTGTTTTCCTCAACCACATACTCATTCGATCCCCGCTCCATCTCTATCTACTCTTCTCTCCATTCCACCTGTTTTAATAATAATACTTTATTTGTATAGCACCTTTCATACAAGAATTGCAGCCCACCGTGCTGCCAACAGTTTAAAACCTGCTATACATTATGCTATAGACTAGTATGTTCTTACTTTCAAATTTCACTGAGGTGACTAGTAAAAGTATAAAAAATGAATAGTGTATCCCCCCCCCCATTTCAGCTATGATATCCATAGTTGTCTTTATTCAAAGTCAGGAGAATATCTTGTGTGTCTTTAACAGGACAATATGTTGGACGCATTGAGCCGTAAGGTGGAGGAGGTGTACTGCTGCTGCATGGCCGACAAGAAGACCAGCGGCCTCAGCACCCTGCAGATGTTGGTCAACATCGAGAGCTGCCTGTCTGTGCTGCTGGAGAGCATCGAGAGCATCCCCAAGGACATCCTGGAGAAGGTGGAGAGGATCAAGGACAGAGAGAGGAGGATCAGGTATGGATCCAGTCAAAGTGGAGAGGCTCAAGGACAGAGAGAGGAGGAGGTATGGAACTGGTGCCCGTCTGGCTAGCATAGGAATGCCGATATTTTGTGGTCCAGTTCCATTTGGCTGTCTGGCGTAGGATGAAGGTGTTCAAAAAGGCTTTCTCACCCTTGGGTTGGGGAGCCCATTTAGGGTCACCTGATATGAAAATGGGGTTCCCAGGAAGAATTCTAATGATAAATGGCTGTGTGATAATATACATTGTTTTTCCAGAATGAAAAAAGAATAGCTTCTGTTTCTGGACTGCACAAAAGTCACATTGCCTATGAGATGTTCTTGACTAGCGGTCAGATGTCATTGACTGGTTGACTTGGGCCTTGATTTTAGTTTTTACTCGTTAGATTTGCTCTAAACATCCGCACACAAGAACCTCTTGGTTATTATGGCTGTTAGCTCGGTTGGATTTTGATAGCAAGTTGACAAATGGTTTTATTAGTTGATGGTGATGACCGACTAAGGACTAAGGCTGTGTAGTGGCAGATTCTTTGCCATTTCCAACTTCAATATTTGAATTGGGCCACACTACTCACATATCAACAAGGAGGCAGGAATAGCCTTTTTGTAAGTTTGCTTAAGATGGTTCACACAAAGCAATTTATCCTTTTGTCAAAATCTTAGTCCACAAACTTGAGTTATTTCTTATTTTCTTACTGAAAGCTGTATCATACCAAACATATAATAGCGACCTCCTTCCAGCAAGTTCAACAAGAGACTAAAAGACCATGAGATTACTGCACAGCACTGGGCACTTGACTAGCGGATCGCATTTCAAGATAAAGGCAGTATTACAATAAAATAGAAATAAGCCTATTTACAGATATCAAACGCACAATAATACTACAATATGAAAAAGTGTAAAAAATAATGAAGTCCACTTGAGATGTGTTCAGATTCAGTGGTGGTTGGAACACTGCATTTTCTGCATTACTGCCACTTAGTAGAAAGAGTGATGGATAAGTAACCTCTTTAAAGAATAAACCAAAACCTCTAGGTGGCAGTATACACCTGATAACAGTGCATTTTCCCTATACCTTAAGTAAGAGTAGGAAGAGGGACATCTCTATGAGGTACGTGGGTCTTGATCGATAAGATTGATAGATACAAAATACACTAAAATACAGATGTTAAAGATTGTAAACAATAATTCTTCTTGGCTAGCAGTAGTGGCAGTGTTACCATGGCAACGATCCCTATTCAATATGATACAGGCAGCTTTGGAGCAACATCCCTCCTCTCCTCTGTTGCAGGGAGCGTGATGAGACACTGCAGCAGAAGAAGGAGCATCAGGAGGAGAGGCTGAAGAAAGCCCTGCAGAGGTCTCAGGCTGACGCCAAGAAGACAGTAAGACACCTCCCACAGCTATAATGGCCTATCTGGTCCGTATTGGGCCCTGAACCAGTGTGTTGACCAATTGACTGAAAAACATAACAAAACTTGATTTCCCATTGAGTAAAGAAAAAATACTTAACACACAGAACAAGAGTTTTAAGCACATACCACTTCGATTACTGTGGAATTTTGTAGCCATTATGATCAGTCAGACCTTATTATTGAATAGTATTCCTTAATTGAAATACCATTTGTTGCGTTTTCTAACCCAACACGTATACGCTTAAAGGAACACGCCAACAATATGAGAAATTCACTTACCATCTTCTCCAGTGTTAAAAAAAAGATGTTGGTGATATTGTGCAAAGATGAACTGTACCCCCATGTACGAAACAAAATAAAATGACAAGAAAACGAGTACCAGTTTTTCCTCAGTGCGCTCAGTAAAAAGCTATCCGACTGCACGTCAGCCTAGCTTAGCACAAAAGGAAGCGGATGAGAAGCAGCTAGCCTAGGCATTGGCCAACTAAGGGCCTGCGTCCACTTAGCTCACAAAAACGCTGGCAGTGCGCCGGTAGTACTGGGGGTGGAGCGCTGCAGCGCGAGCCTCTGAATATGCGCCCAGCGCATCGCTCTGTAAAGTTCAGAAAGTTTCAACTTTAAAACGCTGTGTGGGGCCGCACAAAAAAGGTGAAATGCGCTGAAAAAAGAAGCTGACTGCAGCGCATTTCCTTATAGGCGGCCGCATACGCTCCGTCCCCATTGGAATACATTGAAAAAAGACGCTTGCGCCAAGAAATATGAGGCAGGTGGATCCACGCCCTAACACCTCAGAGTTTTAGGCTAGCTAGTAGGGGTGTAAAGGTACACATATCCATACCGAACCGTTTCAGTGTGTACCGTACCGTACCGAACTGCTGTGTAGTGTACCGAACGAACACAACAGTATGTTAACCACTAACGACCACTTTTTTCCACAATCTAATATAATTATTATTAAAAAAAATTACAAGTCGATTATTAATTTCAATATAGAATATTCGTTGACAGCCCTACAAGTACAATTAGTTACTACTTACTGCACACTACATCACCCCTGAGTGGAACATGGAAAGCCAAACTTTCCCCCACTGTACCGAAAACCCGTACCGAACCTCGACTTCAAAACCGAGGTACCGTACCGTGGTTTTTGTGTACCGTTACACCCCTACTAGCTAGCCGTGTTGTTGTCGTGTTCCTTTAATTTCATGCAGTTGAAAACGTAACCCTGGATGAAGCTAAAACCATACCATCTTTCCATTCTAGAGTGGAAAGAAGTTGATGTCAAGATCTCAGCCCGTTTCTCGCAAGATCAAGTTTAACAACATCAACGGCATCTCCGAACAAGATGAGCTCCATGCCTACTTCTTCACTTAAAGACACTGCTTAGTCACAATAAAGCCCTACAGCTGATGCCAAACAGAAATACTTGCATCTGTTTCAGGCCCGTTAGGGGGCAGGGTGTGTTGTAGTAAATACTGTGTTCTGGTTTGATAGGCTGAAGAATATTTTTTTTGTCCATGGCAATGTCATGATGAACTTTTTTCACAAATTGTATTAATTGATGAGTGTTTTGCTCCAATTAAATTGTTATTCCAGGTTCCAAGAAATTCTTCAAATTTCCATTTTTTACAATCTTACAATGATAAAATAGTCCATAGAGGGCGCCCCAGTGGCGAACCACATAGCACGCTGAGTCGCGGCACGGCGACTTGTTAATTTTCTTTTAGAGTACGGTTTTGTAGTCTTAATTTTGTTAAGAATATAGGACAGGCATGTAAGCATTATCCTTCAGTCTGAACCTTTTCAGTCACTGCCAAATCAAAGATTGTGCATATTGTAGTGTGATGACTGAATAAAACTACTACCCATAATTTTGTTTTTCCTCTTACATGATACAGGCATTGTGAAAAAAGTAATAGCCAAGGTCAACAACAGAATAAAATTCCTAGCTAGAAACTCAAAATACCTAGACAGGAAAGCTCTTAGAGCACTTATCCTGGTATGACAGTGCCCCCAGCAACTTGAGAACTAACTTCAAACCAGAAGAAGCTAGTTAGGATAGTCCTGCAGCTCCCCACTCGTACTCACCTAGACCAGCCCCACTTCAACAGCCTGGGGTGGCTCAGGGTGGGAAAAAAAAAAAAGAGTATCAATGATAAAGCTATGTCTAGTATATAGAGTTTATAAAGGGGAGGTGCCATGCTACCTTCAAGATTACTTTCAGTATGTAAGGAAAACCATAGCCATGAAACCAGAGGTAGAGACACAAACATAGTACCATTTAGATTTAGACTAATTTCCTACGGCCAGCAGACCTTCCTTTACTCAGCAGCAGTACTGTGAAACAGCCTGCCCAGCAGCATTAAACAGGCCCCTGGGTTAACTGGCTTCAAAAAGCAAAGAGGGTAGCATTTTAATTTATTATTCTTTTATCTTCAACTGTATATGCATATTGTATCTTAATGCGTTATGTTGATGTTTTTATGATGTTGTGTGTCCTGTTTTTTAATACCAGGGACCATGATGGAAATAAGTGCTTGCATTTTATCATGTTTTTATCCCTTGGATGATGTCTCTAATCCACAATAAAATCAATCAATGACAAATTAAGGGTTTGACACAACGGTCATGATTGTGCTTTTAAGTCTTTATTTCATCTCTACATTTGGCGCCGCCATTCTGTAAACCCAAAGCAATAAATAATAAAATTATTAAATCAATCATTACACTTAGGTAACCATTACATAAACAAGTGGACTAGCATGTGTTCAACCTGTTAACGCTACCGCAGTAGAAAAATAAGCCAAAAAAAAAAAAAAGTACAAAATAAAATTTTAATTCAAGACAAATAAAGCAATACGCTGAATGCTAGCTCTGAGCACACCGTGTGGTGTCTGTAAGGCATTAACAATGGGAGCTTAGACTGCACACTGTGTATGTGAGCGGTAATGTGGCACCATGGGCGAGACACCAATGTCACTGACACCCTGTTGACAAAGGGACACAAGAGCCTTTCGCTTGTGCAACAGGCTTAAGTCTCTTTTTACGTTACGTAAGAGTGCTTAATCATGATTGTGGTACAAAAAAATAAACGATTCCATGAATAGTCCAACATAAGACAAATACTCATCTGAAGGGAAAAGAAACCCTTCGCTCTAGTTATTCTACTTTATCTCAAGGTGCATTGGCTGCGGGATCGACTTCATTCTCGTTCCCCAGACTATATTTATCGTATATTCAAAAATGTTTTAAAACTCTGGAAAAAAAACAAGGTGAGGAAACCATTTGATGGAATAGAAGATCCAACGCGATGTTCGTCGGTGTGTCCTGTGGACTGAGTGCCAACAATGTTCTAGTCCAATGCCGCAGAGGCCACTCGGATCCTAGCGGTCCACTTCACCCCTCTGGGACTCCTGACCTTTGACCCCTACACCCTGGTTGAGGGAGGTCTCACTCCAGGTCCTGCAGGTTGATGGTGCTTCCTGTAAACTGGGAATTGTCTGAGCCGTTGTCGTCCTCAGTCATGGCAGACGGTTCCTGTGGTGAGACAGAGGAAGTTCCCTTTATTTACACATAATGGTTTAGAAACGGAGCGCTGACACATTTTCTATTTCAAAATTACAAACTCCTTCCCAGACGATGCATTGCCAAGATTTGAAGATTTTAGACAGTGTCCAGCCAGATGTTATGCAGAGTGAAGATCATTCCCCCAAAATACAAATATCACAATATGACCAACAGCTAAAGATTAGTCCACAAATCATCACATCAACAAATTGATTTAGCAATAGCCTAAAACATCCAGTCATGTGCGACTTCAAATCATCAAATAATTTTCAATACTTGTTACCAAAACAGAAGAAGCAACTTAATGGTAGTTATGTTTGAGGTTAAATAATTTCCCTGGGTGAGATCTTGGCGCAGACGACTCTCATGCATGCAACTCCTGATACAGGCAATCCGTCTTTACAAACACTACCAATATGTAATATGTTGTAGCCACAAAATACAGAAAATAGCCACAAAATACAGCTAAGTTGATGAGCTGGAGAATGGAAACATGTCTATTCCCACTACCTTGTTTTTGGCGGTGGAGCTATCCACTTGTTGTTTGGATCACCAATTGGGCATTTAAAATTGGGAGCCTGTGGGGGAGTGGATGCTAGAATAGTGAGTGTGTCACCTGTAAAATGTTGACAGGCAGGTCAACAGTGAGCTGGGAGTGGGAGCTGGAGGGCTGGGAGCTCAGCTGGAAGGCCAAGTCCCCGTCACTGGCTGGGTCGTCCTGCCATTGTCCACAAACAAACCCATGTTTAGATTAGATTCAAATGTAATGTCATTATACAGCACAAGTACAATACAACGAAAAGAGGTTTGGCATCTAACCAGAGTCCAACAGCAAAGTGCAGATCAAAGTCATGTCTTCACTATAGTCTTCCACGTTTGTGGCACCAACTCATGTTGAAAAGTTACTCAACAAAGTAAGGGCGTGAAACTTAAATTGATGCATCGTGATGAGTCAGTATAAATGTCCAAATCCAACTGCACCAGTTATTAAAATGAAAGTCTTTGTTTATTTTATTGCTTTATAAACATAATTCTGTGAAGTGAACTAATAACTTTTAGGTCTCACCTGCAGCAGTTGGATCTGGACATACTGGGCCCCAGTGACAGGGTCCCTGAGAGTCAGCCCCCCATTGGCCGCTGTGGCACCTTCACCAAAACGAGCGCCCGAGGGAGCCAATGACGCTGAGGCACTGGCTGTCTTCCCGCCCTTCGTTTTTCTCTGGCCTAATCCTGAGCTCCCTAGAATAAACAATATCACAATTACTATGACAGGCATTAGCACTGCAGACATGAACACAGTGTCATAGATGTGAAGCATGAGGGCAGACTCTCTTGACGCAAGTTAAAGTGCCATGTCTGTGGATCGCCACTAGGGGCAGAGACTACAACGTTTAAAAGGCACCGTCTAGAGCAGTGGTTCCCAAACTGTGGAGCGCGCAGCACCCTAGAGCACACCAGCTAAAACACCAGTGTTACCTGAGGAGGCAGCAGGGCCTCTCTGCTTCCTCTTCTTGGCCAGCTGGATGGCTCTGTAGTCGGTCCTTGCTGAGCCGCCACTCTCCTAACACAACCAACATGTTAACATTAGTAATCAAAACACACTCCTCTATATTGAAACTAAAACAATTTTTTTACAGTATCTTAAGATTGTAGGTTAGAGCAAGGTTCCTTCATTGTTAAATAAATTTGAGGTCAGGAATACATTTAAAATGTCATGTAGGGCCTATACAACGGAAAGTACTCTGGTTGTTCAAAATAATTGCAAAACAGACTTTTTTGTCTTTTGTATCGAGGCTTCGATTACCATTGAACTTGTATTGCCCTCCGCTACTAACCAGGAAGGAGCTTGGCGATACCGAGTTGAGCTCTGGGTCTTTCTGAGGGCTGAAGCCACTGGTGCTGCCGTGACCGGGGAAGACAAACTGGGTGAGGACCTTCCCTCCCTCCTGTGAGCCCAGCAGGGGCCCCGCACCACCCTGGCTCCCCACCTCCACCACCTTGGACGAAGAAGAAGAAGAAAGCAGCTCTGCCAAAGGGGCTACCGCCAACGAGGCCGTGGACTCGACGCCCAGCACACCGGTGGAGCCTAGGGGGTGCGTCAGCACGTGGTCCGCGGAGGCACCGGCCCCCTGCATCGCGAGGGCGGTGAGGGTCCCCAGGGCCTCCGGGGTGACAGTCTGGACGTCGTCCAGGTTGAGGGTTCCCTGAGGGGGCAGGACATCTCCCACCGTCCCCTCCAGCACGTGGTGGGGGCCCATGTCGGCACCGGCCGCCAGGATGAGCGGGTCCACGGCTTTGGCCAGGGCGGCGCCAGGCCCGGTGCCCAACGTGGTGCCCACCGAGGATGAGGTGAGGATACCCGAGCCGACCAGGGAGAGGTCCATGGTGAAGGTGCCTGCCACGCCAGCCCCACAGAGGGGTACCCCTATTCCTGTGGTGGGAGCAGGACCCCCAGGTACACCGGAGAACAGGGAACTGAGGTCCAAGTTTGTCAGCTGGTCGCTCCCGACAATACCCGACCCAGCAACGGTTGTTGGGGTGGAGCTGATGAGCTCGCTGCTGGGCGTCAGGGTGGGCGTGGTCTCCAGGTGGCTCAGGACATCTGGGGTTGAATGAGGGACACGATTTACAAAGTCACAATTGTAGAATCACAGTGCTAGTGGTTAGTGGCAGGCTGGGAGAGTGTAGTAGGTGGCTGGGAGAGTGTAATGGGAGGCTGGGAGCTCAAGACCCATTTTTAAACTCTTGCTTTTAGCTGATTTAAAAATCCCTGTTGTCATGCTTTTTAGCTATTTTCTTAATCTTGTTTTGCTACTTTTGGGTAGTTTTAAACTCCTGCTTTTCTTTTCTTTACTCTTCTTGCTTTATCGTCAAATGTTGTGTTTTTATTTTTTTGCTCTGTTGAGCACTTTGAGCTGCATTCTATGTATGAAAGGTGCTATATAAATAAATATTATTATTATCATTATCATCAGTGAGACATGGTGGTGGTAGTGTTATGGCATGGCCATGTATGGCTGTTAACACTTTCTATGCCACTCACGAGTTTTCTCGGAATTATTAATATTTCGTTGAAAGCCACTCACAAGATTTCTCGGATTTTTTTTTTTTGCGATCCGAAATCATATTGCATCATGCGAGCCTACCCTAGTATACCAGAGCGCCGCCGGCGATCAGATGTGGAAAAAAGCGCCCCCTATCGTCTCCCAGATGACATAAGGGATTTTGGAATGGACTCAATGAAAATGGATGGGGGAAAAAATCCTGTACTCCACATTTTCCAGTCCACTGATGCAGCCGGGGTTATCACAGTTCATTCTGGATCCTCTGAGCCCCGCGGAATCATGTGTACTACTGTATCACGTTGGATCTCGATTTTTTCGAATGGATATTCAGCCAAATGCTTCAGAACTCATTGGAAGGCACTTCACAGTGCAGATGGACAATGACCCGAAGCATACTGCGAAAGCAACCAAAGAGTTTATTAACACTTTGGATGCCCAACCCGAGTTTTCTCGGGTTAACGCCCCGCGGGTTGAATGCCCATAACGAGAATATTCGTTTCTCGTTTTTTTTTTTATATTGGCGATCTGAATTCATATTTCATCAACCGAGTCTACCGTTGGTAAATCAGCCACTCCAGGCGCTCAGATGTGAAAAAAGCGCCCCCTATCGTCTCCCAGATGGTAATTCACCCTTTTGGATTGGACTCAATGAAAAGGCATGAGAAAAAAAACCCGGATTCCACATTTTACTTCTCACGCATGTGACCGGAGTCGATCAGCTTCATTCTGGACCCTCAGAGCAGCGGGGATTATGTGTTGTACAGTATACGCGGTGGATCAATAAAAGGATCACTCCCCCCCCCCCCCCCCCCCTACAGCCCTGTAACAACCCCAACCCACTCCCCCCTCCTTCCGTAAATGGCGCTGCCTATGACGGCTGCCAGTCTGTTTGCGGTGGTGAATATGCATATGTTTGTCTCAAGGCTCTGTACCATTATTACTATCTAAAATGTAATAATTGTGGAATATTACTGTAATGAGCTGTATGTGTATGATCCAAGCGTCCTATGATCCTCATAGGAGCATAACAGAAAAAAGCATTCCATGTGAAGGTATTCTGTATCTTTGCATGTCAACTAATAAAGAAACTTGAACTTGAACTTGAGGATAGATTTTCGGAATGGCGATCAGGAATTGGAATAATCCATTTGGATACCATCTGATCTCGGGTAAGGAATCTATTTTACCAGTATTAGGATAATCAGACCCGTTTTCACGGAGATATAAGCTTTTTCTTTTTTTGTGATATGGCTGTTTGACTCTAAGAGCGATCAGGAACCGAGAGAATCGATTTTCAGCGCGCGGCACTAGCGTGCACACGTACACATATACTATCGATAATCTAGCGTTTATTTGAAAACTATTCATAAATAGGCAGACAAATGACAACGTTCTAGAATATTACAGTACGGGGCAATTATCATGGAATCCTCTTTTTTCCCCGTGAAAACGAGGGGTTTTCTAAATGCTATGAAACGGAAATAAACCGATACAATCTGCTTCGACAATGTTGACTGGAAATAGGTCATTGATAATGCGACTGGCAGATTAGACACATAGCCATAATTTAAAAACATAGATTAGGCGATATTAATGCTAACATTGAAGTGGATGTGGGCATTCAAGCACTAAATGTGCGCCCCCTGCTGGGCATTCAAAGTGTTAAGGCAAAGAAGTGGAATGTTATGCAATGGCCCAAGTCAAATCACCTGACCTGAATCCAATTGAACATGCATTTCACTTCAAATAAGCAGGGACTGAAGACTGAAGTTGCAGTAGAGGCCTGGCAGAGCATTGCCAGAGGGACGAAACCAGTGTCTGGCGATGTCTATGGATTCCAGACTTCAGGCAACAAATTATTTGCAACCAAGTATTAACTCTTTTAGTGCCACTCACAAGATTTCTCAGTTTTTTTAATAGGTGGTTGCGTGCCACGAGATTTCTCGGAATTATTATAATTTTAATTTTTTTTGCGATCTGAAAAATTATTGCATCACCCGAGCCTACCCGAGTATAGCCGAGCTGCGCCGGTGATCACTGTGGAAAAAAGCGCCCCCTGTCGTCTCCCAGATGACATAAGTGATTTTGGAATGGACTCAATGAAAATGAAATGGGGAAAAAAATCCGGTACTCCACATTTTCCAGTTCACTGATCCAGCCGGGGTTACCAGAGTTCATTCTGGAGCCTCAGAGCCCCGCGGATCATGGAGATCTACAGTGTCGCGTTGGATCCATACACGTATCGATTTTTTCGAATGGTGATCAGGAATTGGAATATACCAGTTGGATTCCATCTGATGTCAGGTAAGGACTCTATGTTATCAGTGGTAGGATAATCGGAGTAAGTTTGATGAAGTTATAAGCTGTTTTGTGAAATGTCTTCTTTCGGTTTCACTGTAAAAGTCTGTGAGGAAATCAACGGAGCGATTATCCGCGCGCGGCCGTAATGTGCTTGCGTGCACGTATAATATTGATCATCTAGCGTTTATTTGAAAACGATTCATAAAAAGGCCGACGAATATCAACGTTGTGGAATATTCCACTAAAAGACGATTTTCATAGAATGCTCCAGAATGAGCAGTTTTTTATATCAAAACGGGGGCTTTTCTAACTGCTCTGAAATTGAAATAGAAAACGACGCGATAAAAAAACAATCTGCCTTCACAGCACTGACTGGAAAATAGTCTTTGATAATGCGATGGGCAGATTAGACACATAGCCATAATTTAAAACATAGATTAGGCGATATTAACGTTAACATTGGCGCCGATGGTGGCATTCAAGCGGTAAAACGGAAAACCAGGCGTGGCACTGAAAGAGTTAAAAGTGACCATTTTATTTATGGATTGTTAGTTTGTCCAATAAACTTCCGTCCCTTAAAAGCACATCTTGTTTCATTTCAAGTCCATTGTGGTGGTGTACAGAGACATTGTGGTGGTGTACAGAGACATTGTGGTGGTGTACAGAGACTGTGTGGTGGTGTACAGAGACCGTGTGGTGGTGTACAGAGACTATGTGGTGTACAGAGACCGTGTGGTGTTCAGAGACCGTGTGGTGTTCAGAGACCGTGTGGTGTTCAGAGACATTGTGGTGGTGTACAGAGGCCGTGTGGTGGTGTACAGAGACTATGTGGTGGTGTACAGAGACCGTGTGGTGTACAGAGACTATGTGGTGGTGTACAGAGACATTGTGGTGGTGTACAGAGACATTGTGGTGGTGTACAGAGACTATGTGGTGGTGTACAGAGACTATGTGGTGGTGTACAGAGACCGTGTGGTGTACAGAGACTATGTGGTGGTGTACAGAGACATTGTGGTGGTGTACAGAGACATTGTGGTGGTGTACAGAGACATTGTGGTGGTGTACAGAGACTATGTGGTGGTGTACAGAGACATTGTGGTGGTGTACAGAGACATTGTGGTGGTGTACAGAGACCGTGTGGTGATGTACAGAGACTATGTGGTGGTGTACAGAGACCGTGTGGTGATGTACAGAGACTATGTGGTGGTGTACAGAGACCGTGTGGTGTTCAGAGACCGTGTGGTGTTCAGAGACCGTGTGGTGTTCAGAGACATTGTGGTGGTGTACAGAGACCGTGTGGTGTTCAGAGACATTGTGGTGTTCAGAGACCGTGTGGTGTTCAGAGACATTGTGGTGGTGTACAGAGACCGTGTGGTGTTCAGAGACATTGTGGTGGTGTACAGAGACCGTGTGGTGGTGTACAGAGACTATGTGGTGGTGTACAGAGACTATGTGGTGGTGTACAGAGACTGTGTGGTGTTCAGAGACATTGTGGTGGTGTACAGAGACCGTGTGGTGTTCAGAGACATTGTGGTGGTGTACAGAGACCGTGTGGTGGTGTACAGAGACCGTGTGGTGGTGTACAGAGACAAAATTGTGTCCATGTCCAAATATTTATGGACCTGGCTGTAGCAGCATGACAACAGAAATAAGTGATATCATATTGTAATTTGTGCTGGAAATACTAAGAAAAACATTGTGATAAGATAATTTGGTCATATCGCTCAGCCCCAATATCACAATACTATAGTCAATATTTCCTCCGTTCCTTGTGAGGTCTCTGGCAAGGGGCTGTGTACTAACCAGGGCTGAGGTGATGGTGCTTTAGCATGTGGCTCTTGAGGCTGCTGCGAGAGGAGAAGTGTTTGGAGCAGTTGGCCATGGGGCAGCGTGTCCTCAGGGTGCTGGCATCCTGCTTGTGTTTCTTGGAGTGGATGTACAGGCTGCTGCGCGCAGAGAACTTGGCATTACAACCTACGACACACACAGAACGGACATGACAAGTGGTTGCATGGGACCATTAAACTCTTCGTTCAAAAAGTAACAATGTTTGGATGACTTAATAGTAGGGGTGGAACGGTACGCATTCGAACCGTACACCCAGGGGAGGAAATTAGGCCACTTTACTCGCCAAATGCGAGTATTTTTTACGTTTGGCGAGTGATTCATGAAGACCACTCGCCAGTCTGGCGAGTTGACAGTGCCACGAGAGCACTGCACAAGACCCGCGGACATATATAATGTTTAATAAAAGTTCCCGCAGTACTGGCCAACCCGTGGACATATATAATGTTTAATAAAAGTTGCCGCAGTACTGGCCAACCCGCGGACATATATAATGTTTAATAAAAGTTCCCGCAATACTGGCCAACCCGCGGACATATATAATGTTTAATAAAAGTTCCTGCAGTACTGGCCAACCCGCGGAAATATAGAATGTTGAATAAAAGTCCCGTGGTACTGGTCATCAGTCAAGGAAGCACTCGCAAACAGATAACGTTAAACACAGAAGATGGAAAACAGACAGACTGAGCAACGGGGAACTGCATCCAACCCTAGTACAACTCTCGAGTCCAAGGCAAGGACACATTTAAATTACAGAGGTGTATGTTAGTCTATTGCGCACCGGACTACGACGTAAGGTTAGACATTTTATTTCATGCTCAAAAGCCCCTGGCTTGCACATCGCAGTCACGAAAGGGGCTAGCTCAACCAGTGCACAACAGCAGACCAACCCAACTGACGTTACCACAACACTTGACGGTACTTCACAGCACTGTCGTAAGGCCACCGTGCCGTCTTAAAGGCACAGTGAACACTCGGATGCATACACAACATTGACGTGGCTTGACAACCGAGGTTCAAAGTTAACTTGATTGAAAACTTTATTAACAGATTGCAGAATGGGTACAATACAGTACGGCTCAATACACACAATTGTTAAGGGGATGCAGACCAGAGAAAGACCAGGGCTGTACGCTAAGCTTTTTCACTAGGGGCACACTTGCCCCTAAATGAGAAATTTAGGGGCAAAAAATATTTTTTTAGGGGCAAATTTTTTAATAACAATTTTACCATTATTAAAAAAAATATGTTCCTCCTGCCTCATTACTGTGGTCCTTTTATTTAACATTTAAGTGCGTTTGTTTTCAGGTTTGTATCTTTTATAATGAACCAACTGAGAGTGTGTAAATCACTAATAGAACAAAAACAACAAACTGTGTGTGTGTGTGCGCGCGCTTGTGTAGTGCTCCTTGAATGAGATCATCACAACACACACACACCATTAATCAGGAGGAGAAGAAACTCTGCATACATTTGTTTCACAATGAAAAGTGCTTTAGAAATCAAATGAATTATTATTATTGTAAATAACCTCATGAAAGGTTTATTATTTGTATGGGTAATTACCTGCTTCATATTTATGATGTTACTGGTTTCAGTGTGTGCCTAAAGTGATCAATGTGTTGGGCCGTTTATAGAGATCTATGCCAATTAATGTTTATGTATATCCGGGACTTTTTTTATATAAGAATTGAGAGGTATTTGTATATATGACCTTTATTTTGAAAACTGTTGCAACGCAACCTTATTTACATTTGCGCTTTTGACAGTGAAATGTTCAGTCCAACTTAGCTCGAAGGAAAGACTAATAAAAAAGGTTTAATTGACCCGTATGAGGCTCTTACGGTAGGACTTTGATTGTTTATAGAAGTGGAATGTAATACTATGCAAAACGAGAAATAAACAGTGATTTTACCAGCAGTCATTTCATTTCATATACGGGGAACCGACTATTATTAGTATTATATTATTTGCATATCGTCTCATTATTAGATAGATAGGTTGATACTTTATTGATCCGCGGTGTCAATTTAAGTAGGCAGTATTTCACGTCCTAATAGTGGGGTACTCACGTAATGCATGGCTGATCCTGAACGTTAGAAGTTTCCGTGTCCCCGTCAATCAATCATCACATCATCACGTCAATCATCATCATCTTATCATCTCTCCACATCGGACGTGGTTGTCATAAAATTGACTGATATCCATTATCCACTCCGTTGTTCTTGCGGAGCAAGAGCCATATTATTATTTAAAGGAAGCGGCCACCTTCAGTTTCGTTTCGCTAGGAATTATGGGATTTGGTGTTGGATGTATAGACTACGCAGATAGGGACATGGTCTTTAATCGCACGATAGACTACAAGTTCCAAGTATATAGCGTGACCCAGATTCACTCCGCGCAAATCTTTTTTTTCACTCAGGCTATCGGTGATCGCAGTAAGTTCATTCATTGCCGACAGATTATTTCATAGCACCACGACATTGTGTCGCACTGACAGCTCGCGTGAGTGGCGTCATCACACGCCTTGGATAATTTAGGAGTGAAATGCGAATGCAAGGCTTGAAAGCACTACTCGCAAGCCCGCCCCCAGATAATATTTACCAATCGCAACGGCCAATTAAAGGGGCAATTCGCGATCATATCATCGCAGTGTACAGGCCTGAAGACTTTCGTCTTGTTTACATCAGGGTCCCCCATTTTCAATTCATCATAACATATGACATACACGACATACAGATAGACAGTACTGCTACATCTATACATTTCACATCTATCTATCTATCTATACACTTCACAACATACTTCGGTTTTTTTCTTTCACTGCCCAACCCAGTCCAACCCAGCATCTTTCACTGCCCAGTTCAGCCCAACCCAGTCCAGAATAGATCCCTCTTTCATGTTAATATGTGTTATGCTAATATTGTGAAGAGTAGAGACTGTTATTAATGTTTTATGCTAATAAATATTTTAAAAGAGTAGAGACACGGTGTGATTATTACTATGATTGAAAATCAATTTAGACGAAGACATACAAAGAAGTAATTATCACAATTAGCGATTTTTTTTGGCTGGTAAAAAATCAGTTTGTCTGGTAAAAAAAATCAGATACTCGCCAGTTGGCTGGTAAGCCAAAAAGTTAGTTTCCTCCCCTGCGTACACCGTTCGGGACAACCTCCACGGTTCGGGGCGGGTGTGTGTATTGTTCGGTTCCGGGGATGCGCAAAAAAAAGAAAAAAAATTAATTTGGAACGGAGGCGAGAGATGGTGGGCGACGCGCTGGCTGCTGGCAGGAGCAGCAGCAGGTTCTAGTCAGTTTGTGGAAATGGCAAGCGCAATATAAATCAATCTTCATTACGACTTTAAAAACATAGCCATCAACGTTACATAGGCCTACACAGTACACACATCTCGCCATAACGTTAGCACGGTTTGTACAACACAGCGCATGTTTAACTATGGTAGCCCACCAGCTCTAATACAGCCAATGAAATGTTACCGTAGCTACTAGCTAGCAGAGGAGAAAATGAGTCTGAGAGGCGGGGTGTTGAAAGACAATGATAGGCATTTATTCAACATCCAAGAAGGCTAACATACAACTGTGTTTACTAACTCCAACCGGGACTATTTCCGCTTTTCCACTGCATGTTATCAACTCGATTCAACTCCGGTAACGTTAGTCGAGAAGGTCCGAAGGTACTAGTGTTGTCAAAAATATCGAAATATCGATACATATCGATACTGAATATTTAAAATGGTTTCGATACTCATTTCCCGAAGTATCGATACTTTCTGCAGTACCGATACCAGCTGGCTTGCTCCCGCAAGTTGTTGACAGACAGACGCGCTGCCAGAGCACGCTTGCCCTTCCGCCTCCTCCTCCTCCTCAGAGACCGGCAACAGACACAAGCTGCTGCTGCAGCCTCCTCCCCCTCACAGCCGGGCAGCCCTGTCTTCAGTTTGTAAACAAAGCTATTATTAGCTAACGTTAGCTGTCGTTCCTCCGTTAGCTTATGCTAGCTAGCTGGCCACCTTTATAATTACTTCATGGAAACGGAGTAACGTCAAGCCAAGCCCACCCACACTACACCAGTACACGCATGAACTCGACACAACTACCCCGTTTCCAACGTTAGGTCGGAGCCCATCCTACACTAGTACACGCATGAACTCGACACAACGTTACCCGGCCTCCATGAAGTGTCCAATTAGCAGCAATGTTGTTGAAAATGTAACGTAAATAAATGCTCCGAGCATAGCTCCGGAGAAATCTCCCTCTCTCTCTCAAGTACCCTCGTTTTCGGGTCATAACTAGAAAGGTGCGCTCAGTAGACCTCAAATCTCCAGCAGCCACTCTCTCTTTATCTCTCTCTCTCTCTCTCTCTCTCTCTCTGATCTAAAGAAACAAAGGGTTTAAGATGTTGGTTCTCTTTGGATCCACCTATATATGTGAACAGACATTCTCAGTCATGATGTTTACCAAGTCCAGGTACAGATCCTCTCTCACTGATGAACATCTGGCAGCTGTGCTTCGCATCTCCACCTCAGACATGCAACCTGACTTTGATGGACTTGTTAAAGCTCAACAGAGACTGGATTTCTCACACTGAATGAAAAAAAAAAGAACTGAAGAACACTAAAATGTGGAAATATAACAAGTGAAATGGGACACTTGATGGGACACTTTTTGCACAGTTCTGAAAACATTAAATGTTTAATATAGGCATGTAAAGTAAAAAAGACTACAAAACTGGGACACTTTTCTTTACACAGTTCAGTGACATGTCTTGTTTATTTTTGCTATAAGATGATGTGATGTCTTTAGAAAGCTAAGAAAATCCTTGTTTCAATAGTATATGAAACTCAAAATGCCCTTTGTTATTATTAATGTTTCACATTTTGTTTATCTTTTTGGAAATAAATTCTATTTAAATAAATGATATTTTTGAAAGCTAACCTCACCTTTTAATTGCCAAATAATAACATACACTCTTACCAGGGGTCAATGCCATTTACTGCTTTTTATATAGAAATAAAATGTATATTATGCATAATTGAGTTTGGAATTTTGGCCCGGCCCCCCAACATATTTTCAGTTGCTCATTCGGCCCCCTGGGGAAAATAATTGCCCACCCCTGCCATAGACAGTTCCAACTCCCCGAATTACGTTAATCCACCACAGTTTCACAATAATTACTGTGTTGCACTCAATATTTAAATAATGTTAGTCTAAATAAATGTAGACAGACAATGTACGTATTTTAAAAATAGAATGAACAGAGCAGTGTTGTTTTGAAATAGTAGTACAGTGTGTTAGTTTGATTTATGCTGCATTTTATATTGATGGCCTGCTAATTTATTTGTTTATTTTAAATAACTGACTTTTCCTTTTGATAGTATAAGATAATTGTATTTCAAATACTGCACTTTAATTTCAATTTCAAGCAGAAAACTAATCTTTCCATTAAAAACTGACAATCAATGTGTGCCAAACATTATTTAAGGCAAACAGCTGTAAACTTTTATTTTTTTTCTCAAATAAATAAGCATGTTTACATTTTTGGAGTGTAAATTTTTTTTATATATATAAACACAATGTACAAACAAACCGAAAACCGCGACCACAAAACCGTGATACGAACCGAACCGATGATTTTGTAAACCGTTCCACCCCTACTTAACACTGGACCGTCCAGGAGTATATACAGGTTTCGGTGCCATGAGTTGTGGACCAGAGCCACGTATATAGCCGTGGCAAGTTGTTAGTTTTATTCCATATTTATAACGCTATTAACGTCCGCGATCAAGATCCATGACCTACCCACATATTTGATTTTCGAAACATGCAATACCGGCCAGATCCGCTTAGGGGCGCCATCGCTCCACTGCAGTATCATTGAGGGGATTTAAAAAAAAATCTTTTACAGTCTGTGGGCGGATCATATGAGCCTCGATTCCAAACGAAGACCCTCCATCTTTGATCACGTTACCGAACGCATATTTCAGCCTGGAATAATGGGATTTACGATTAGCCAATGGACATATCGATCTACCAGAATCCGATGACTAATGAAGAAATGCTGCCGGCGATCACATGGCCTGACGGTAGGATACTATTCCCCCAAATTACAGCTGGATTGGACATCGTTTTAAAACCTAACGTGATAGATCACCGACATTGGCTACCTGAACGCACACTCTATTGCTAATCAATAATACTAATGGGCGTTCCCCGCCGCCCCCATTTCATCCATAGATGCTCTGTAATAGTCCGGATGCTACGCAGTTTGTTTTATTTCATTCATATATATACAGCAGAAATGGCGTTTGATATAACGGCGCCAACGTTTAGCCTATTATCTAGCTTCCTGAAAGAAAGAAGAGATGAAAAGCACGATAAACCTTATATTCACGACGCTATAAAATGACAACCAACCGAAGGATTTTTATTTTCTTTAAGCCATTATGAAGGCACGGTTTATGCACTCAAGTGACAATGAGAATGGACAGATAGCAATAGTATAAATTATATATATAGCTCTTAGAAAGTACATCGGTTTGTAAACAAACCTCTGTCCTCTGAGGCATAAATCGCCGCAAGAGTGTGGTCGCCAAAGTGTTAATAGTCTACGACATCAGAAATTCGTAAATCAACATTTGACGACTAACTATTTTTTATTTATTTTTTAACCAGGCAGGTCAGTTAACTTCTTAACCTCGGTACCGGGCCGAGATTTATTTCACGTCACAATTAGATCAATCCAGTCCATATTATGTGATGTTGTGTTTCTTTTTCCAAATGTAGCCAAGAGTAAAGACCCTAACCCAGGGAACAAACTTAACTATATACTTACCAGCCATTTGGCTGGTAGATTTTAAAAACTACCAGCCAGGCAGATTTTTTACAAGCCAAAAATTATTTTTGACTTTGACTGAGAAAATAATAATCACACACAAAGGGATAATGGCTTATAGCAGACTTAATGAGTTTAGAATATTTCAGATAATGAAATGTTTATCAACTATCCAGTTAGTATTTATAGTGTAACGTTTGGCTTTAAATCATATTGAACGTAGAGAGCGAGAGAGAGAGAGCGAGCCCCCCCCGTCTGAGTTGATGATGTCACACACACTAGACTATGATATCAACACGGAACCTGGATGCCCGATGCATGAAGCGATATAAAGAAACCAATAAATGTGAAGTTATCTTTGAACCCCTGTTGTCAAGCCTCGTTAATATAACCCCTTTCCTCACTAATGGAACTGGTTTTGTGGACTCAATATTTCGGTGCTTTGAGCGTTTCCAGGGTTAGCAGCTAACGCTAATTAGCTTAGCTTAGTCAGCTCATGGTCTGTGGTCTGTGTGTCTATAATGAAATGATAGGAAAAGCTCTGCGAAACGAGGCTGCTAGAATACATAATCTGAGAGTTTTTAAGCCAAAAAACTTCAAAGACATATTTAGGGGACCTCAAATACATCTTTAGGGGACCTCAAAGACTGATATGAACTTGCTGAGAAGGACTACACTGCGAGACCTTTCATTTCCATTACTTCAAGACAACACAAGAAATAAACTAAATAAATCAATAAACAACACTGATCCAGAGGAGAACCTTATAAAAGGCCTGTACCGACCTTCAGCGTGGCATTGGAAGGGCTTGGTGCCCAGGTGTGTGATGCTGTGGCCTTTCAGGTGTTCTGCCCTGGTGAAGGACTTGCCACAGCCCTCCTCTGGACAGGTGAAGCGCCGGTCGTCATCGTGTTTCCTGAAACACATGCAGGGGAAGAAGGCTGGTAAGAAGCTCTTGTACCACTGACACCAACATGATAAAAATAAATATATATACTAGAGCTGGGCCGTTAACGGCGTTAACGTGCTGCGTTAACGCTATACTAGTATCGCGCGATAATATAATCAACGCATTAATCTTAATAATAATAAAAAAAAAAAAAAAAAAAAAAAAAAAACCTTTATTTACCCAGGGTAGGTTCGCTGAGCACAGATGTTCTTTTCCATTCACACCTGGGAGCTGCCCAGTACAACCACAGTTGACACCATTGGCCACTGAGCAACTCCACTGGAGCAGTTGATTCAAGCCATGTCACATAGTTCAAGTTTGAAATTATTCTTTCTGTTTTGCTCCTGAGAGTGTGCTAGATACTGTACTGTACTGGTAATATTATGTATTTGTGTTAACTTCTGAATAAAACAACTTATTAAACACAAGTACATCTTATTGAACATTATTTTGATATTTCATTACCAATTATCATAGCAAAACAGCTTTTTCAAACAGTCTGTAATGCATTTTGGAAACGGGAGATGGGCTCATGGTGTAATGGGCCACCTGGCCTGAGAAACATAAGGAGGAAAGAAAAAGTAAGGACTTACTTCTGGTCATTATTTGGGTAGAACACACATATTTTGAATGCCTTCGGCAGGTTTTTTTTTTTTTTTTTTTGAGCCATTTTAATCTAGATTAAATCCAGGATTGCAGATAGATTAATCTAGATTAAAAAAATTAATCTATGCCCACCTCTAATATATACACTGCATAATGGATCATCAAATGATGTTGAGAAAGGTAGAAACAGTCAATGAAGTAAGAAATGCCTAATATATAAACTATGTCATAAGTTTCTAATCACCCAATCCATTGTGGTTGCCTTTGTAACTTCCACCTCTTTCTTTTGTGCATGTTATGTTATAGGAAATCTTTGAATAAAATGTATAATGGGGCCGCTAAAAAGAAAACCCACCGCAGCTTTCTCCAACAAAAAATTATTTTGAAGCGAGAGCGGGACCACCTAACAAAAGAAAGTTTCAAGAGGAGTGGAAGTTTGGAGATAGCGGCGTTTCAAGAGACTACAGTATGATGCTGGGGCTGTAGTGATGAGTTGTTCCGTGTGCCGCACGTATGTCAAAAAAGAAAAAACAGAAACACGTTGGTCATCGGTAGTAAATGAAGCTGGAAGCCATTAGTGACCATGAACAGAGCCAGTGTCACATTGACTGCATGTCTGTGTCTGTGTCCCGGATTCAATTGGAACCTCTCCTCTCAAGACCATCTGTGGCTAGGATAACAGTCATGTCAGAGCAGAGGTGGAAACATAGCTACACTTCTCTTAACAACCTGCCCACTGTACCAAGATATCAAGAGACTTCCCATGAATTGCAAACACCCAAAGAGAGTTTGAAAACATGACAAATAACGTAAAACTCCCATACCTACTGGGTGGAGTACAGTAATGTGCAACTGTACAGAAAAGGACATCCAATGGAATACAACCACCATAAAGGCTGTCAATCATGCAAGTATTCCTGCACTACCTGTACTGTACTGATCTCTGTACATAGACCTGACAAACAAGCACATACCTTTAAATACACTTGAAAGACTGCTGGTTTCTAAACGTTATGTACACAGATATATGCGTCATATGTACAGTATATGAGTCTCATTATGTTTTGAGTTAGTCTTTACATTTTATATACCATATATATACGAGACACAATTGTTTATTTTTTGGCCGGTAAGAAATATGCTTGGCAGGTAGATTTTTCCGATCTACCCGCCACTGGCCGGTGAGTCAAAAAGTAAATTTCGGGCCCTGCATCTGCACCTTTGATTACATCGTTTACTTCTCATATTCAGAGTTAATTATATTGTTTACACCGTTTATTTGACTACTTTAGTTTTATTGCCTATATTTATGTCTTTCTACTATTACCATGCCCATACCTGTACACCCCCCTACTGCTATCCCCAAGGGGATCAATAAAATAATCTCTTATCCATCTTATTCAATATATAAAACCGAAAAAGTGGGTTAGATGATGGGCAGCCTTACCGTTTATGTCGCAGCAACTTGGACATGCTGGTGAAGGACCAGCCGCAGCCTTCAGAATCACAGACAAACGGCCTCTCGCCTGCGACCAGAGGGGCGATACGGTCACAATATGGCAAATTCACCGGATAGCAAATAAATAACCAGTAGAACAGAAGCCCTAGACAAATCAATGTCTTCAAGCCCTGCTAGTAAGGAGGCTTTCTGGTGAAAATGTCTTGAGGTTAGTGGGGTTTTCCATTTGGCTCTCGATGTTTGTGAAAATGCAATGCTATGACACGTTGAATGCCAATTTTATGGACAGTCATGTTCCTAATAAACATAAAAAATGTCTCTATCATTCTAATACTTAACTCATTCAGAGCCACGCCCATATGACCAAATTAGGTCTAGCATGCCAGCACTGAAGTCAATGGGAGGACGGGGATATTTGCAAACGCTTAAACTATATCTTAAATTATGGCTATGGGTCTAATACACCCGTCGCTTATCAATGACTTGCTTGCAGTCAACATGTACAAAACGGATTGTTTTTTCAACGGTACATCCGTTTTGAATACGAGTATAGTTTGAGATTTCTAGTAATTCCAGAGAAATCCGCGATAATAGCCCTTTAGTGGAATACACAAAACACGTCGTAATTTTTCTAGGGATGCACGATAATTATCGGGCCGATAATTATCGGGCCGATATCAGCAATTATGACGTCATCCCGATAACGTTATTAATAGCTCCGATAATATATAATACATTTTTTGGTTAAAAGAAATCCGTTGTGGGTGGATTTGGATGAAGGGCGCTTGTTTTTATTATAGCCTCCTCCCGTTTTGCCAGTACTGTGGTATGACTGACAGCGTGTGGTTTAGGAACAGGGAGTTTTACACAAATCCAGCGCTCCCTTTCTTGGCTGTGACGTAGTCACGTTACATTCGGAGACAGACAGTCGATCTGCCAATTACGTCCCTCCGTTTGCACCCACCTCTTCTTCTTACCACCAATCAGAAGCTCTCGTTAGTTTATTTACCTCCGGATTGTCGGCCATTATTCTACTCGGAGCTATAACGTTAGCTGCTCCCCGCCAGCCACATTGACAAGTACCAGCGCTTATACATTACTGGCAAATGTCTTGTTGCACTTTTGGCAACGAGCGTTGTCAGCATCGACTTTAGTAAAATAGACCCAGACTTTTTTTGAGGAATTTAAACGTCGCAAACTAATCTTGTTGGCCGTTTTCTATCTCTCCTCCCTCTGTCTCTCTCTGCGCGAGCCGGCTGTGCTCTTTTACACACACACACACACACCCACACACCACACACACAGTCGAGAGCAGAGCTGTCTGAGTGAGTGAGTGAGTGTGAGTGAGTGTGTAAGAGCACAGCCCGCTCGCGCAGGCAGAGAGAGACCGAGGGAGGAGAGATAGAAAACGGCCAACAAGATTAGTTTGCGACGTTTAAATTCCTCAAAAAAAAACTCCATAATTTCTCGAGTACCGATAGCAGTACCGATGACGTCGGAGCTTATAAATACTTAAAAAAAATAAATAAAAATGGATTAAAAATAAATATATATATATACATTTAAAAAGAAATTATAATACAATAAATATCGGTTATTGATATCGGTTATCGGCTTGAGGAGCATAAAGTTATCGGTATCGGTGTAAAAAAATCAATATCGTGCATCCCTAAATTTTTCGGCTGATTTATGAATAGTTTTCAAATAAACGCTAGATTATCGATAGTATACCGTAATTCCTCTAATAGTGACCGGTATTCAATTACAAACCGGGTCTCTATTAATGGCCGGGTGCGCTCTTGAGCTAAGCAATTATAAGCCGGCCTCCTAATACAAGCCGGGTTACTAATATACTGAGCTGCATACTGAGCTGCTAAGGTAAAGTTACTTGATTTCACTTTGAAAACGTTGAAATGACCAGTGACCACCTGTAATTGCACTGTTTACTATTTCATACAGTACTTGGTTTCAATAAATGAACCCAGTACATTTTACTGGGTTCAAACTGACACAAAATGTTGATTTATTCATTATGATCCGTTTGAAAATTAGAAATATAGGCCTCTCTCTTATACATGCCTCCTCCTAATAAAAGCCTGGTACCCACTACAGTTTAAGCAAATACAAGCCCGGGTCACTATTAGAGGAATTACGGTATGTCATTATGCACGCTAGAGAAGCGGGCTGAAAATCGATTATCCGTGCCTTGGTCAGCGCTAACGGCACGCACACACACGCTCCGATGGCGGAGAAAGGAACATCTGATTAACCCAAGACTGGTGAAATAGAGTCCTTACCTCACATCAGATGTTCTGCAAAAAGATTAATCCAATTCCTGATCGCCATTCCAAATATTGATCGCGTTTATTGACCCAACGTTATAGCCCAAAACACATAATCGACGCTGCTCCCAGCCTCCCCAGTGAATGTGGTAACACAATACTGCTCGACTGAGAAGGGAAACCCCGGACCGGATTTTTTTTTCTGATGGACAGTCCCAGCCAATGCAATCCAATGATGTGCAATACCACCCGGGAGACGATAGGCGGCGGTATTTGCCTTTTGCGAGCTCAGACCCATTCCCAATGATAACATCAGGCTGGATTGATGAAAAATGAATGGATATCGGCATCGCTAATAAAAGAAATAACGATTAAAACCTGACTATACTCGCGATTGGCACGGAACGCATGGCGAGTTAACCCGACTATACTCGTGGTTGGCACGGAATTAGTTAAGATAATATGAAAACATGACTGTCCATAAAAGTGCATATGTTTGCGGAGTAAACCTAATAAGTTGTTTTCAGTCGAATTCTCCTTCAATTCATGGTGGGGGTCATGCTACAGCAGGGTTGTACGTTAACTTTTTTTGCACATAGCAGCTAGAGCTGCCGCGACATTGATGTTTTCCTTACCGCACAAATTTGCTAAATATTTCCTACCGCCGCGGTTATTACAAAAAAAAAAAAAAAAAAAAAAGTTTGAATGCATTTTTTTTTTTTAGTAGTAGTAGTCTACTCTTTATAGCATATAGCCTGCCTCTAGTCTAAATGTCTATCTTTAGCATGAATATTGTTTGGGATTCGGCAAGCACGCATTAGTTATTGAAAGTGAAACACGGATTCGAAGTTTCCCCTCTGGTCGTGCGCCGTTCACTCTGTGTCGCGGGCAGGGGTGGTTACCCCCCCGACCCTTTCTTATTATTATTACTATAAAGTTACTACTTTATAATAAAGGCATTCGTTTTGTGGCATTAACATTATATAGTTATACGTTCAATAACATCAGCGTATTTACCGGACCATAGCCAGGCAAGCAATACTCAATTCATATCTCAGTTCCTTTCTTTGCTCAGAGCGTGCTGAGTTGTCCCATTCTGCGGTCTGTTAATAAAGTTTTCAATCAGACAAGTGTATAGAACGAAGGGCTTTTATTATAACATTCGTTGCAGACAGTAAAATCATTATGTCTCGTTTAGTACTCCTGAGGAGCGATGGTAGTCCACTCCGGCGGGGAGCTAAAGCTAACGTTATTAGCCGTATTGTGATGAGCTCTGATCAATGGCTGACATTCAGGACGTAAAAAACTGCAGGACGCTCCAACGTGGGACGCGTCTCTCTTCTGACCAATCAGTGGTCTGCAATGTTTCACGTGACTTTTCTGGTACCCAATAGGGTCGCTTGGAACCTCGATAGAGGAGTAGGGTATATCTGCAGAGCCGCAAGCCCAACGAGGAGGAGGGTACTTTATTATTATTATTATAAAAAACAGCGGTGATGCGGTATTCAGCCTACTCTGCGGTGGCCGTGATGCAACAGCGATACCGCGGTAATGCGGTAATCGCGGCAGCTCTAGCAGCACTGGTGCTACAGAGGTTGATAGTTTTGTAGCACAGGCCAAAATCTTGTAGCATCTCTAAAAACAACCACACATAGTGCAGTTCATCACTTAAATAGGTATGTGACTGGCAAAGGATATGGATCTTGCATACAGGGCACACAAAATCCAAACCTTAACAAGAAATGTTTTCAGACAAACATTTTCTCTTTATTTGACCATAATGGTAAATTGCAGGGACAGAACAACTGTATACAAGACATCAATATGTTACGCTTCAAATTAGCACTGCAAATCTGTTTACATTTGTCATACAATGTTTTTTTTATTGAGAAGTGTGTAAATCACTAATAGAACAAAAACAACAAACTGTGTGTGTGTGTGCGCCCTTGTAGTACTCCTTGAATGAGATCACACACACACACACTAGAGCTGTCCCCAAGCCTGTTTTTGGGATTCGAACATTGCCAGGAAAAGATGTGCTCCTAAATAATAGTCTTTTGGGTATTTTATTTTGATAAATGGCCACTTCCATCCACGCCTCACTCCAGCGTACTTGACTAGTCGCAGGTTCTCTAGTTCAGTACTGTCGAGTCTTGACTTTAGGCACATAGTGCGGTTGAGTAGTAGTACCTACTTACTGGTCACGGGAGGCTTCAATAATGTTTGGATAATAATCCATTTTGTGAATACATTTGTTGAAACTAATTTGTTGGCCGACGGCTCCTGCTATCTTAATGTTGGCAAGCTATAGCTAAAGGGCTGCGCTCTAACGTTACATAGCTTAATTAACGTGCATAACATAGCTGTGTAACGTTAAGCAACTTGTGTTCCGCTGGGAAAGCATCAGCATCACTGCATACACTTTGTTTAATCCAAACGTCCATTCGGAAACGTTGTATTATGAAATAAGATGGTTGAGCCTGTGAGTCACTCAACTCTTTTTTTCATGATTGATTCATTTCCTGAAAATGTATGGCAGGGACCCCTCCTCCTCCTCCCGACTAGACTTGTTGTGACCCGTGTTCGCGCGGGACTTTCGAGTGATTGTAAACACAACATCGTACTGTGATTTTTTTTTTAATCTTTTCCCCCCTCCTTTTTTCCTCCGATTTTCTCCCATCCCAATGTTAGTCGTTATGCCAATTCCCAATCCCCTTCCTGGTCGCTGCGCACTTAGGGGGCGAAATTAAAGCCCGCCGCCTGCCAGGGGCGCTCAGTTTTTACCTTTGGCACTTGCCACTGAGAGCCCTGCCCGCCGTGTGGCGTGTGGACGTGTAGTTCATAACGATACTCTTATTTTGAAAATCTGTGCGGGTCTCATTTCCGGCCCAAGCGCAGCTAGCGTCATAATATCGATGGCTCTGGCAGTTAGCAGCATTCGGTTCGTATGATATTCTTATTTTGAAAAAAAACGTGGCAACGAGTCATATCCGCCCAGCCGGGCCAGCCCTGCAGCGGGATACTATTGGCTTCTGCTCGTATCAACACAGAGCGGCCCGCAGCTCTAGTGCCACTGCTAACGTTAAGCTCTCAGAATGGTAGCAGCTCGCCCGCAGCATCTAGTGCTAACGTTAAGCTCTCAGAATGGTAGCAGCTCGCCCGCAGCTCTAGTGCTAACGTTAAGCTCTCAGAATGGTAGCAGTCTGCTCTAGTCTAGATCGGACCTCCATGAGCTGCATAATACCTCCGTTCCCTCGTTAGCTAGCTCGCGTTAGCTAGCTCACTTAGATCGATCTGTCCCAGTAAACTAAATTGTCTTAACGTTATCTACCGGGCTAGCAGTAGCTACAGATAGCTCCTGATATCAATGTCTTATAACATTGATTGAATGCGTATTCTAGCTGAGGGCATGTTGAATGTGATTTGACAAAATAACCGTAACGTTAAAAATAGGTCCAGCTGCATCGCCGGAGAATCCTTGCATGCTGAATGTAGGGTCTAGCTGAATATAGGGTCTAGCTGCAGGGCCGGAGAATCCTTGCTGGAGCTGGAGGCTACTCAAGTATACACACAGACAGTGGAGCTGTTTGCAGATAGCAAGCATTTTGACTTATTGCGTGGTGGCGATGTCTCGCAGATAATACAACTACAAGTATGATTATATAATATATATTTTATTTTAAAAAATTTGTTTATATAAAATATATATATATTTTTTTTTAATCAAAAAAATGTTTGCAGGTAAGAAATATGCTTGGCGGGTAGACTCTTCCCATCCACCCGCCACTGGCCGGTGAGTCAAAAAGTTAAGTTCGCTCCCTGTATCACGTGCTTCCTCCGACACGTCTAGCCAATCAACCGCTTCTTTTAACCTGGCAGCGCGGAAAAGGCAGGGACTTAGTTATTTCCTGGTCGCAAAATACGCTCTCTGGAGCTATGCTGCCTGTAACATCTACACACGCTGTTGTTGTTGGGCTGCCGGAGCTGCGCTTGTGTGGAGACTTGCCACAGGATTTTCAAAATAAGAGTATTGATATGAACCGAACATCTATCGCACGGGTGCTAGTGCAGTATATTCATTCATCGCACAGACCGATTTTTCGGCAGCACGTGCGACATATATGTTGCTCTGTACAGCCCTGTGCAGAGAAGGGTTTTTGAGGGCCTAGTTCACCTACCTGTGTGACTTCTCAAGTGGATCTTAAGGCGACATGCCTTGTCGTACAGCTTGTCACAGCCTGGGTAGGTGCAGGTGTAGTGGCCCGTCTCTCTGGAGTGCGTGCGGCTGTGAGAGAACAGGGCACTGAAGGTGATGAAGGCTTTCTCACAGCCTGGAGGAGGACAAGGGGACATGGGGAGGGACAGCAGGGGGTTACAAAGAGAGATAATTTACCCATCTCAAACACCGCCCTCTTCTCCTGATCCTCCAATCACAATTGTTAACAGATAAGTCAATTGAAATACACAAGCACTGAGGGCTGTAACAATGTGGTCTCAACAAAGGCAATTTGTGATTTAAAAAAGGTGCTTAACACATCCTGCGCCAAAAACGTCGTACAACGTGATTCAAGTGCATGCTAATTCTGCCATTCCACGGCGTACAACGTTATTGAGATCATATTTCATTTTTTCGCCATGTTATTCATAATTCCCTCACAAAGCCTGGTCTGATGCAGTGGGAGCCTGCACAACTCTGCAACGCTTCAATACTGCCGCCTGGTGGATGATCGGCGAGTTACAACCGGAAATGGATCTCTTGTGATCTCGGTGCACCGGGGAAATGCGTCCGGCACTCACATATTGTTACGGGACTCTAGACACACATCGTGTATATGGATCACTGCCATAACTCAATAATCGAGATGATTTGGGCATTTATTATTATTATACAAACCGTTAATGGATCCAGTCGATCGCCGTCAAATAAGTGGGATCTTTCTCCTCCAGTCTCATCGGCGAACAGTAAGAGGACGCTGACGTCATTTTCAGCGCGTTTGTTTATTATTATTCATGCAAACTGCTCTGATCAATATATCACCCATAAAGCATTTACTGACGATCACGGAATTATAAACGACCCTGCCCCCCCCCCCGTTCATCCGCTCATGATAAGTCATAACGTTTAGGATCATGTACCGTTGAAATTTTTTTATATAGCGTGTATCGCCAACAAACGGCAGTTGATAATCTATATATGCGTTTATGCCTATAAATCACGTTCTAGGAATTACTGCAGAAAACGATAAAAACATTTATATTCTAGACGCTATTTTCATATGAATCTATGAATGAAAAAGTATAACGTTCCCACATCCTGAACGATAGATAATCGATGTTGAATGAGCCATAGTAATGTCAATTTAGCCATACAATTTAAAAGGGTATAGCCCTGCAAAGAAGGTGAACATCTCCATAGGCTTAGACTGGTGGCAGTGATCATACATTGATGGATATAAGCGTGGCAGTTAATGTGTTAAGCAGAATGTAAACAAAGCTCCTGGAGTCACCTGGGAATTCACACTTGTAGGGCCTCTGGGGTTCAAAGTGGACCCGCTGGTGGTTGGTGAGACGCGTGGCGCTGCGGAACCTCTCGTTGCAAATCTCGCAGACGAAGGCATTCTCCTGGTCGTGGACCTTCACGTGGGCCTTCAGGTTGTAGACCGTGGTGAAGCGCCGGCCGCAGCCCTCAAACTGACAGACATGTGGCCGCTGCTTGTCGTGGGACTGGAGGTGGCGCTTCAGCTTGTAAGAAGTGGCGAAGGCCCAAACACAGCCCTCGACGGTGCACTGGTAGGGCCGAGGCTCCTCTGTGTGGTTGAGAAGGTGGACTTTCAGTTTCTGACGGGTGTCAAAGGTGCAGGTGCAGACAGAGTCGGGGCAGCTGAAGGAGATCACGGTCTCTTTCTTGGACCTGATGAGATGCGCCAACTGGAGGTCCTCATCACAGTCTGGGGCGGTAACTATAGGGGGCGGGGGGACCAAGTCGCCCTCTGTTATGGCACACGTCGTCCCTCCTTCCTGTTTAATGATGGGACCGGAGTCTAGAGAGGTGCCCAGCTCTGATAACGAACAGTCGTCTACCAGGGCCAGCTCAGAATCACTCACAGACAAACCGAGCCGAGGCTCTTCGTGCTGACTAGAGCTGGTTACCGCCAAAGTGCTAATCTTCCCTATGGATTTAGTACCACTATCATAGTTGAGAAGAACAATGTCCTCATGGTCTTTCATGCCCAGGTGTTCCTTCAAGCTGATCATGTCGTCGTCTTTGTGGACATAGCCCTCTGGCGGAGCAGCAAGAGTCAGAATCCCGTTTTCAATGGTCACTATGATGCTTTGGTTGTTTATCATGATGGTTCCCGAGAAGGTCTCCCCGACAGGCGCGCTGCTGGAGGCCGCCTCCGTGTTCTCGGTGAGGCCCGGAGTGTCGGGAATGAAATCGGAAGTGTCCATGGCTTCAACGATACCTGCGTTTGCTGAAATCAAGGCACTGCCGTCTTTGTTTTGGGACTGCGATGACAGCTCGTTAGGCCTTTTGCCATCAATGTTTTCAGTGCAAATCTGGCCACAAACCGTATCGCCATATTCGTTCGTCAAAACATCGCCGCCGGTTTCGTTATGAACAGTTTGTTTAGCACCACTCGCCGAAGTCGTCTCACCCACAGAGCTCGCGTTTAATATATTATTACAAACAGGGACGTGGTTTCCGAAGTCCTTGGCTGCGACACAGTTCACATCGGATTCGACGACAATATCGGTGCGTTCGACCTCCATTGAATCAGTCAGCTCAGGTTTGGAACATTCAGTCTCTTTGCCCCCCCTCGTCTTATCGCCGTCCATCGACAAATAATCCGCTCGGTTTCTGCTCGCTTCACCACTGCCACTGTCTCCTTGAACGATGTTGAAAACGACATAAAACTCCTCGGTGTTTTTGTTGGTCCGGGTTGTGTTGTTGGTGCAGCTCCCCGGGGCCGCCGTGCTCTCCGGCTGCAGGGAGGCGTCGTCTTCATGCTGCTGCTGCTCCTCTTCCCCCTCGAAGAAAGGCAACGCCATTTGCAATATCGAATCGTCCACGTCGTACTTGAATGATCTCAGGAAATCTTGCGTAAAGTGTGCGTTTAGTTCCCGGTCTTTAAAACCCGTCACGTTACAGAGTCCGACATTCGCGGTTTGAGTTTCGTGTTGCGAGTTGATTTTAACGCAGTTGTCTTGCTGCTTGCAGACGGGTACGCGAGGAGCCCCGCTGCCATTTTCCGCCAGTAGGCGAAACGGAGATGTTCTACTAGGCCTATTGTTGTTGTTGTCACTTTGAAGCCCATGCGATTCCAAAAGTCCGTCTGCTTCGGGTTCGTTCGAGATAAAGCGAGTCGTTGACGTTGTCCTAAGTGGAGACGAACCTGTTCTATGTGGGGCGCCATGTTGAGAGTGAATGTTTTGGGCACCAGAAAGCCCCTGGATTTCCATCTTGGTATCCCTGTAGCAGCGGTACATAAAAGGCCCGCCCTTAACGTAGAAGGAAATCCGTGTACTACTTTACGCCACTCCGCAGTTTATTGCAAACCACGGCTTCGTTTCAGGGAAGCTTAGGACTGGATTCAAGCGGAATGGATCGGAGTAGATTGCTGTAAAGTGAACTGTCGCCACCTAGTGGCAAGGAAACTATAAAACGGAAGGGTCAACATCAACACGTCAGAATTCTCTGCTTGGTGCCATACTTTGGTGCCAGTTCCATTAAGCCTGTATTAAAATTCAAAAGCCAGCATTTTTTCTCTCTCCAAGCTTTATATATATATATATATATATATATATAAGTCCCATAACACAAGTCCAGTGTCTTAATTATATTTCCTACAGTAGTAGGGCTGGTGATGTACTGGTAGAGGTTTGTGGATTTGTTCATTTACAATTATTAAAGGGTTAACAATTTGGTAGCGTGGTAGTGAAAGGGTTAAAATCTCCAGTAACAAGCATGGGGCATCCGGGGAAATGGAGTGACTCAGCGGACAGAGACTCTGCCTCCTTCTCCAGCCTGACATATTCAGATTCAGATTCCTTTATTAAGCCATTTGTGTAAAACACATTGGTAATTGTTGCGGCATTACAGTGTATGCATTTTTTCAGAGGGGAGCAGGGTGAAGAGGCTGTGTCCGGGGTGGGAGGGGTCGGCCATGATCTTTCTTGCCCTCTTCAGCGCCCTGGAGTCGTGCAGGGACCTGAGGGAGGGCAGGGGACAGCCGATCACCCTCTCTGCGGACCGCGGAGCGAATCACCCGCTGCAGCTTGGCGAGATCTTTTGCCGCTGCAGTGGGGAACCAGGAGATGATGGAGTGGGTGAGGATGGCTTTTTTTTTTACTCAATGATGGCCGTGTAAAATTGGGCCATCATGGTCAGGCACCCAAAGCCGCTAATAGCCAGATCCAAGTCTGTCTGTAGGCGAGAGCCATGTCTCACTAAAGACCATAATGCAAGCATCTCTGTATTCGTGTATGGTTTGTATTTGCCAAGTAATTTATGTCCCATTCATCATAAGGCTTGTGTGTACAGATCTCTGCATTTAAATCTTGAATAAAAAGTGCATCCATATGCACATGGTTTGAGTTGTCCCATTGTATTAAGAACTCCTGATAATATTGCCTTGCCAGGTGGTGTGGCACGGGTTCGAAACTCTGGACACGATAGAGCCATGCAATCCACGGTATAGCATGTAGGTTACATCCCCGACAACGGCTAAAGGGGCGAGGTGAGGTCGATAACCTGGCACATTGACGAGGCCAAGGAGCTGGTCGTGGACTACAGGAGAGGTGGAGAAAGGCTGTGATAGGGGCGATAGAGTCCTTGAGCAAGACACTTGACCTCTGATTGCTCCTGATGAGCAGGTTGGCACCTTGCATGGTTGCCGGTGTGAATTTGTGAGTGAATGGGTTAAATGTGAGGAACAAATTGTAAAGAGCTTTGGATAAAAGCGTTTATCCACATCAACAGTTCTGCCGAGAGAGAGAGTTTCTCGGCGTCCATATCACTGAGGCCCTTACCTGTGATGAGCACACTGGCCAGGTGGTGAAGAAAGCACAGCCTCTTTTACCTCAGAGAGCTGAAGATTTATTTTCCCCCTTGTTTTTATTTTTTTTGTAGACACACCATTTCGATGTGAATAGTAGTGAATGGCGTTTAAGAATGCAGGCTGAGATCATACACTCTACTCTATACACTTATCTACACACATTTTGTTGAAGATAGGGGCAATCTATATGACTGACTGCAAGTGTGGCTTAAATCTTTAAGCTCTTATAACATCTAATTCTGATCACATTGGCCTAGTATCATTCATAACCATTAGTCAATGCTCTGCTTTTAGTCCAATCAAGTTTCAAAGAATATTCATGTAATGCCACGTTTTACCACTGAGTGGCATTGCAGGCTCATCAAACAAAGACATTTGAACCAATTTATTTTAACCAATGCACAAGAGAGTATCCTCAGGGCTTAATTGTCTAATAATCCATTAATTTCCACTCATAAATGTAGCAGACCCTTTTTTATCTGCCATTTTTCTAATCGAACTTCATATAATGTTTTTGCTGTTGGGTTAATGTAACCATTTTCACTGAGGCACTTTGAGCTCAGCAAATTGAACACTTGAACAGCGCTGCAAAATTAAATGTCTGTAGCCGCCGTCAGTAATGAATATGAACATTATTTTGGAGTGGGATGGGCATTGGATGCCACAGGCTTTTCTAAAACACAAAGTATGTTTATGGTAATTGTCAACACCATAACAAGCCGACAACCTTGATCCAGAGAGAAGTCTTAAATAATATCTTTATTTGATTCCTAAGCAAAAGCTATAAAACAGAGACAAAATACAAATAGGTGTTCTGAGTCTGACCAACACGAATGGACACGGAAATAACACAGATACACATTTATAGCATTGAAGAGAAACAAAATGAGCAGGAAGACATGTTCACATGATGTTCCGTACATCCACTCAGAATGTATTTACACTTTACATATGTGTAAGGTTTCACAGAACATGCTAGAATGGTTTGATTGATTGATTGAATACTTTATTTTGACACAAATCGTATGACAAAAAAAACATTTTAAAAGACAAGACAATAACAGTGTCAATAACGCTGGTCAAAAATGGATAAAACACAATAAAGCCAAGGCTTGTTTCCATTGTGGTCCATACATGGAACATAAAAAGGCACAGAAACACAAATGGACATGTACACTGACAGGACACATTCTAATTTTTTTTTTATAAAAACACCTAACCTGACAACTCATACAGTTAACTAATGTTAAAAGAAAATCCGCAAACCCTTAAAAACAAAAGAAAAAAAGCCAAGTTATGATAAAAGAGATAAAAAAAACATTTTAAGACCAATTTGAGTTGCTGCTGAGCCATGTTTTTAGGGCGGATTTAAATCCGAGAGGGGAGTTCAGGAGTTTTATAAATGTTGGCAGGGCATTCCACATTACCGTAGCCGAGTAAAAAAATGCATCTTTCCCCATGCATGTCCTGACTCTCGGCGGGACCAGGTCCGTGGGGCTTCCTCTTGTGGCGTGTTTGTGGACATCTCCTACTTTATTAAAATAATTTACTAGGTACTTGGGGACCGTTTCTTTTAGTACTTTAAAAACCAGTAGCATTTTAAGCTGGTGTACCCTTTCTTCAACCCTAAGCCATCCCAGCCTGCTAAAGTGGGCTGGCGTTAGGTGAGTCCTAAAGTGAAGGTTGTGCAGGAGTCTCACTAGTTTGTTTTGGGAGGTCTGGAGCTTTGTCTTCATTTGTTTTGATATGTTGCTGTACCATGAAGTGCAAGCATAGTCAAAGTGACATTGGATGAGTGCTCCAGCTAGGGTCCTCAGAGCATTTTTATTTATGAACGAGGAAATTCTAAATAAAAATTTGGTTTTTTGATTGACCTTAGTAATAACTTTTTGTGCCATTTTTTCGTTAGAAAGTTTGTTATTTAAAATAAAGCCCAGGTAGGTGACCTCCTCTTTATCCTCAATAATGTTTTCACCTACTCTAATTTTAAAACCCTGGGATTTCTTTAGGTTGGCGTTTGACCCAAAGAGTATGGCCTGTTTTTCCCAGATGTAGAGACAATTTATTGTCACTGAGCCAGGAGCAGATCTTTTTCATTTCACTGCTCAGGACACTTTCCACTTTAGACTTATCCCTGTCTGAGACCAGGAGTGCCGAGTCGTCAGCAAACAGGAACAGGTTGCAATCGCATGCCGATTTCATGTCATTAATATATATTAAAAACAGTTGAGGTCCCAAAATGCTTCCTTGGGGGACCCCACATGTCACTGGAAGGGACGAGGACAAGGTGCCATTGATGTCTACCACCTGTTCTCTTCCCTCCAGGTAGGACTTGACCCATTTGGCTGACTTGCTATCAAAGCCTATCGCTCTCAATTTTTCTAGTAGGATGGAGTGGTTGACCGTGTCAAACGCCTTTTGCAGGTCCAACATTACCATCCCGCAGTAGTTCCCCTTGTCCATCTCCCGTTTTATATAATCTGTCAGGTACAGTAAACAGGTGTCAGTGGAGTGTGATTTTCTGAAACCTGATTGGAACTGGTACAATAGTCTATGTTCAGTCAGGTAGTTGTCTATCTGCTCATATACCAGCCTCTCAATTACCTTTGATATGGAACAAAGGATAGAAACGGGGCGGTAGTTACCTGGATCTAGTTTGTTTCCTTTTTTAAATAGAGGGGTTACCCTAGCAAGCTTGAGTTCTTGCGGGATGTGACCCTGGTTGATGGAGAGGTTGGTGATATGGGCTACAATGGGAGCTATGATGGAAGCAGAGTCTCTGAGAAATCTGGTGGGAATATTGTCATGGCCTGTGGCTTTTGTTGGCTGCAGCATACTGAGCTTTTTCATAACCTCTTCAGTAGTTACTTCAGTCAATTTAAAATCATTTTCACGTACACCCAGTTCCTTATAAAAGGCCTGGATGTGCTGTATGCCATATCGGCCAGAGTGGATCGGCAGTTTGTTCACCAAAGTGGTAGCAACAGTTGTGAAGAAGGTGTTTAAACAATTTGCCACGCTCAATTTGTCAGAGATGATCATGTTATCTATTTTCAGGTTGAGATTTGTGGTTTTAGTCTTGAGTCTATTATTGTGACCCAGTGTTTTTAAAGACTTCCACAGTTTTTGAGGATTATTTTTATTTTCCTCAATTTTTTCGTTAAAATAGTTCAGTTTTGCTTTTTTGATCATATTGGTTACTCCATTTCTTAGTGTTTTACATGTCTCAAAGAGCTGTTCATTTTTAGTTTTTCTGTATTTAGAGAAGCTCTCATTTCTCACTCTGATGGCTTTTAGAATCTCGGCAGTGACCCAGGGCTCTGTTCTGGCTTTGACCCTGGTCACCTTTGAGGGTGCAAGCGTGTCAATAACTGAAAGGAAGGTGGTTTTAAAGCATGACCAAGCTTTTTCTGTCGATGTGCAGTTTAGTACATTTGTCCAATCTACTTTGTCCAGAGCTGTTTTTAAGGCTTCACTTGTGTATTTTTTCAGAGATCTGAATCTGATTGTGTTGTGACAATTTATTACAGGTCTGTGAATTTTACGAGTGCAGAAAATGATGTGATGGTCACTTAGACTGCACTCTATCACGCCACTTCTAGAGATCTTGGTCTGGTCTGATGTCAGAATTAGATCAATGATGGTTTGTGTGGAAGAGCAGACTCTTGTGACTTGAGTGATCAGCTGATTTAAGTCATGTAGGTTGCAGTAATTTCTGAATGATTTAAAGATTGGTGCATCTTTTTTAAGAGTGTTGGTATTAAAATCTCCAATCAAAATCACCTCAGATTTACAAAGATCCACTGAGCTCTCTTCCAGTAAATCATAAAATGAATTTTGAGTTGGAGGTCTGTAGAGGACACCGATTAAGAGAGGTTTTGTTTTAGGAAAAATTATATCAAGCCACACTGCTTCGATATCATTGTGATTTAACTCGGGCCTCATGTTAAAACAAATGTCCGCTCGGACATAAACACATACACCCCCCCCATTTCTATTTCTGTCTTTACGTATGACAGTGTACTTTTCTATTTCAATCTCAGAGTCATTTATGGAACTGTCCAGCATTGTTTCAGATAAAGTTAGTATTGCGGCTTTGCTGTTTCCAAACATTATTCTGATTTCGTCCATTTTATTGATTAAGCTTCTTACGTTGAGATGAGTGATATATATGGAGTCCTCTGGAAGAGAATAAACTGTCCATTTCTGCGGTAGTTAGAAGATCCGCGCTGCCTCCCTCGTCCGCTGGGTCCGTCGGGCTGTAGCAGGAGCCCACGGAGGGCACCCTAATCTCCTCTGGCGTTTGCAGCTGAGACGGCTGAGACAGTTCTGGGCCTGGATTACACATTGGTAATTGTTGCGGCATTACAGTGTATGCATTTTTTCAGAGGGGAGCAGGGTGAAGAGGCTGTGTCCGGGGTGGGAGGGGTCGGCCATGATCTTTCTTGCCCTCTTCAGCGCCCTGGAGTCGTGCAGGGACCTGAGGGAGGGCAGGGGACAGCCGATCACCCTCTCCGCGGAACGCGGAGCGAATCACCCGCTGCAGCTTGATGGAGTGGGTGAGGATGGCTTTTTTTTTTACTCAATGATGGCCGTGTAAAATTGGGCCATCATGGTCAGGCACCCAAAGCCGCTAATAGCCAGATCCAAGTCTGTCTGTAGGCGAGAGCCATGTCTCACTAAAGACCATAATGCAAGCATCTCTGTATTCGTGTATGGTTTGTATTTGCCAAGTAATTTATGTCCCATTCATCATAAGGCTTGTGTGTACAGATCTCTGCATTTAAATCTTGAATAAAAAGTGCATCCATATGCACATGGTTTGAGTTGTCCCATTGTATTAAGAACTCCTGATAATATTGCCTTGCCAGGTGGTGTGGCACGGGTTCGAAACTCTGGACACGATAGAGCCATGCAATCCACGGTATAGCATGTAGGTTACATCCCCGACAACGGCTAAAGGGGCGAGGTGAGGTCGATAACCTGGCACATTGACGAGGCCAAGGAGCTGGTCGTGGACTACAGGAGAGGTGGAGAAAGGCTGTGATAGGGGCGATAGAGTCCTTGAGCAAGACACTTGACCTCTGATTGCTCCTGATGAGCAGGTTGGCACCTTGCATGGTTGCCGGTGTGAATTTGTGAGTGAATGGGTTAAATGTGAGGAACAAATTGTAAAGAGCTTTGGATAAAAGCGTTTATCCACATCAACAGTTCTGCCGAGAGAGAGAGAGTTTCTCGGCGTCCATATCACTGAGGCCCTTACCTGTGATGAGCACACTGGCCAGGTGGTGAAGAAAGCATCACAAACAGTACTGTATTTGCAAATCTGGTATGTCATAAATGTATAGATGTAGCAGTACTGACTATCTGTATGTCATGTATGTCATATATGTCCTGATGAATTGAAAATGGGGGACCCTGATGTAAACAAGACGAAAGTCTTTCTCTGGTCTGCATCCCCTTAACAATTGTGTGTATTGAGCTGTACTGTATTGTACCCATTCTGCAATCTGTTAATAAAGTTTTCAATCAATCAATCAATCAGCACAGCCTCTTTTACCTCAGAGAGCTGAAGATTTATTTTCCCCCTTGTTTTTATTTTTTTTGTAGACACACCATTTCGATGTGAATAGTGGTGAATGGCGTTTAAGAATGCAGGCTGAGATCATACACTCTACTCTATACACTTATCTACACACATTTTGTTGAAGATAGGGGCAATCTATATGACTGACTGCAAGTGTGGCTTAAATCTTTAAGCTCTTATAACATCTGATTCTGATCACATTGGCCTAGTATCATTCATAACCATTAGTCAATGCTCTGCTTTTAGTCCAATCAAGTTTCAAAGAATATTCATGTAATGCCACGTTTTACCACTGAGTGGCATTGCAGGCTCATCAAACAAAGACATTTGAACCAATTTATTTTAACCAATGAACAAGAGAGTATCCTCAGGGCTTAATTGTCTAATAATCCATTAATTTCCACTCATAAATGTAGCAGACCCTTTTTTATCTGCCATTTTTCTAATCGAACTTCATATAATGTTTTTGCTGTTGGGTTAATGTAACCATTTTCACTGAGGCACTTTGAGCTCAGCAAATTGAACACTTGAACAGCGCTGCAAAATTAAATGTCTGTAGCCGCCGTCAGTAATGAATATGAACATTATTTTGGAGTGGGATGGGCATTGGATGCCACAGGCTTTTCTAAAACACAAAGTATGTTTATGGTAATTGTCAACACCATAACAAGCCGACAACCTTGATCCAGAGAGAAGTCTTAAATAATATCTTTATTTGATTCCTAAGCAAAAGCTATAAAACAGAGACAAAATACAAATAGGTGTTCTGAGTCTGACCAACACGAATGGACACGGAAATAACACAGATACACATTTATAGCATTGAAGAGAAACAAAATGAGCAGGAAGACATGTTCACATGATGTTCCGTACATCCACTCAGAATGTATTTACACTTTACATATGTGTAAGGTTTCACAGAACATGCTAGAATGGACGGCAGGAGCGAGCAGTGTAATAGTGACGGTTAAGGGTTGTAGGTCTCGTCAACTAATACTGTAAACACTATAAACAAAGCTCCACATGCTCCATGTACAAAAATATCCAATGTGATGTGACTTGAGAATGGTGTACTGTCTCTTTGATCGTAATATACACATGCATGCACCAAGTTTTAAACACTGTGTGATATAACTCTACCCCACTAGTACATCTCCTATATATATGTTTGAGATTCTTACATTGGCAGTTCCTTCAAGTATACCATACTGTACTTACACAATAAAGAACAGTTATGAGATGACTCGTTTCCTTTTGAAAACCCAAATATCCCGGCACAGTTACAAGAGTCAAAACATTGAGGAATGTTGAAGTAATTTTCAAATGCGGATTACAATATTCTCTGTTCTCAACGAATACAACTATTGGCAGCATATCAGCCAACGAAGCATGCAAAAGAACACATGTTTTCCTTGCATCGTGTAGTCATATAAAAATAGAATCCAACCCTAACACACACACACACACACACACTTTTGTGGATTATAACAGAAATAAGGCCACATATCCATAACCTTTCTGATACCATGAGACACAGACACTCCTCTATCCAGTCATGTTTACAGTATGCTCCTCCTCTGGTCCTGTTCGTGCTTGAGCTATTACATCTTGTTATTATTATTATTATTAGGCTAGCAGTAATAGTACTAGTAAATGATGCCATTTTACATATCATGTCCCTCTCAACATTTGAGACAGTTCAGAAATGATCAGTTATATTTAGGTATATATGTTATATCTGTTTTGCTATTATAGCGAAGCACTCTTGACACCCTTAATTGACCTGTCTCAAACCCCATCCTCTTTTCTTGATCCAATCACAACTGTTGCATTCCTTGGACAAACTTGAGGGAAGTTGTGATGAAAAGGCAGGGTTTGAGATACTGTAGGTCAATTATCACTGTAGCCTATATAGAACATACCCTCCTTATTTATTACTATAGGTTTCAAGACAAGGACCACTGTATGTCCAACTTCCAAAACAGGATAAAATATGTGATCCTGTTAGGCCAAGGCATTCCTATACTATATGTAAAATAACTACTGACATACACTTCCTTTGTAGCATGGACAATTACATTTCAGTAGGGGAAGTTGTGTAAATTTCTGTTATGCATGGAGTTTTGTCCAAGGTCAGTGTCAAATATTTAGCTGTTTAGAGAGGCAAAGTCCCTCCCCTTCTACTGGAAAAAATACGGTAGTCAACAGCGAGAGACAAATAATCTTTTGATCCTGTTAGAATCGTGCCATGAATTACAGTTACTCAGCACAAGAACAAAGGCACAACAAAATAAATCACTCCAGAAAAGACAAGTCTAAAAGGAAGAGAAAAAAAAGTATACATGCATTGCAAATAAACCTGTGCATACTGTATGAGCCCAGTCAGACAACCACAGAAAATATACAACCATATCTCAAAGAGCAGAGCTTAGGAAAAGAAACAATGCATATATTTGCAAAGTAACGCATGACTGTACAACCCATCCCCCTATCCTGTACTTTGGATAGCAACTTGTGTCACTGCTTTCTCTCTCTCGCTCTCTCTCTCTCCTCTTTTAGGGTATGGAAGAATGGGAAGGTGACCCCTGAGCCCTTCACCCATTCTTTGCTACATGTGCACTAAGCACTTCCTTGTCCATGGAGTGTGCATGTGCACTAAGCACCGTCTTGTCCACAGACTGTGGCAGGGACCGGCTTTTCTCATTCAAAACAGGGGCACGCTCCAGAGACTTTGAGAGACAGAGGCAAGCTGGCTACCTATTGACCACCCTCCTCATGAATGATTTATCCCAAGCTATGGCCAGGCACGTTCTGGGACCATTACAAGTTGAACAGAACGAGGGAGGCGGCTGTGAACTGTCGCAGGCTCTGAAATAATCTCTGCCTTGTGATGTCTTTAAATTGTACGGTGGGAATGGGGGATAGAGGGAATGGGGCTGGGAATATTTCCGTCTGTACACCATCTCAAGACAATTTCATGGCCTTTCATTGCTGAAAACAGGCTGCACTCCGAGGAGGCGCTCACAATGACCACACTTCATGTCCAAGTGGGATTATTTTGATATACAATAGTGACATTCTCCTTTGACTGTGAATTTTCACATTATCATATGAAAACTAATTTAATTAAATTGTCAACACTTTATATATAGCAATACTGTATATCATATGTTTTTCTTGAAAAAAAAGAAGAAGAAATGTGTACATCGTCTGTAAAATCCCAACAGCATACAGTGTCGACTGGCAAAACTGAGACACCATTGCATATCTGCCCCCCTCCGTTTTCAGCTCCTCTTTATATGTCCAGAAGGCACCAAATGAGAAGGGACTTTGGCTTCCATGTCGTCTTTGTTTAGCTGATAGCAGCATTGGCTGCCTGGCTCCTTCAGTGGTTGTCATTACTGTACATGAGAAACAAGTATCACCAATAGGCAAGACACCGCCATGGAACACACACCGCCATGGAAACCAAAGTGGGTAGGATGGAACCGCAGCATGCAGACACACAACTTCCAGTTCCTCTGACCACAGAAGAAGTCACAAACGGTACGCGCAGCATGCATCAGCTGCGAAACAACAGACACAGAGCTTACTGTCGTTCCTTGGACGAGCCTTCGCTCTGCGCACACCCGTATGAGTCCGCAGACGCAAAGAGCGACTCTGCAGAATAACAGAAGGTTGATTGCTGTGGAGGCTTTGCTTGCTCTGAAAAGGTCACACTCCATTTGAAACCGTTCAGATAGAAATAGAGTTGTTAAAACGCTGCAGGGAGCTCTTTGTGTCTGCTGGACAGGGTACTGTACATAGTGATGGGCAGTGAGAGCAGGTCAGTGCGAAAAGCACTGAGATGAAAGAAAGAAAGAAAGTTAGAAAAAAAGAGGAATTTCTGGGCAGAACACTTTCTGAGGAGGTCTTGCCGTGACCCCTAATCCCTTCCAAAATCAAAGATTTGTAGTCACCCCCCAAACAAGGAGGTACCCTTCCTTATTAAACAGGCTTTCTCATGTAACACCATTCCTCCAGTGTCCCCCTTGCCCTAACCTTCCCAGCACACACACATGCCTGCACACCCATACACACACACACACACACAGTCCATCTCGCCTCATTCAAATCTCCAACTTTCCCTGCCCCGGCAACCCCTCCTTTTCAGACATGCATGTTGCGTCCCTTGGGGGCGGTGGTGGCGGGGGAGTGGGAGGTGGTGGGCAGGGCAGGCCGGGGTTCGATTCCCCGGCTCTTCATGAAGGACAGCAACTGGTCGGGGATCTCGGCCAGGACGTCCTTAGCCAGCCGGGCCATGCTCAAGACCTGGTTCCCTGAGCGGTCGATGTAGTCTCGGAACGGAACAAACTGCATAGGAAGGAGGGGAGATGGAGCACAAGTTGGGGAGAGTGTTTACATATAATTAGTATTCAGGATACAAGCTAACATTGGACCTCATTCTGGTACATATTTTTAAATGTCTTCTTAAATGTCTTCTTATGAACTTCGTAAGACCAACCCTAAGAAAGATCCCGGTTGGATTCATGAACGTGTGGAAGTGTGTTCTTAAACAGCTGCGCTCCCCAGAATGAGGAATGCCACAGATTCTTAAATTTAATGTGCATTCTTGTACACTTGAATTTGCATACGCTAGCTCCTTATAAGGCATGCAACCAGAAGGCCATGTGCACACAGAATCCACAGGCAACGCAAAAGTAATTTGCGACTGTATTGTTATTATACAGCACAAGTAGAAGTTTGACATCCAACCAGAGTGCAAATGTAACAGTAAAATGCAATAGTAATATACAACGTACAGGTGATTAAACTGGGTATAAAATATATAAATTAGTACTACTGAGTAATAGTGCTAATCAGATGTATGTACAGAGTTTAATATGAATGCATTATATGTAATATAGTATTAATATGTACAGTGATACAGGTATAAAGACACTATGGTAGTAAGTCATACTAGCCAGCAGCGTAACTAGTAAGAGTAGGTATGGGATATGTATGTACACATATATATATATATATATATATATATATATATATATATATATATATATATATATATATATATATATATATATATATATATATATATAGTAGATAGGATTATATGCAGGTATGTACAGACAGATGTGGATATATGGTAAGAATAAATATATATATATATATGGTGGCACAGGGTTTGACCGTCTGGTCTGCATGCACAAATTCTGTATATACTATATATATATATACAGTATATATACAGTATATATATATATATATATATATATATATATATATATATATATATATATATATATATATATATATATATATATATATATATATATATATATATATATATATATATATATATATATATATTTATTTATTTATTCTCACAACATATATACCTATCCACACCTGTCTGTATTTACCTGCACAAAATCCTTTTACGTATCTGTAGATACTATATCTATATCTGTACATATCCTACTCTTACTAGTTACGCTGCTGGACAGTATGACTACTACCATACTGTCTTTACATCTGTATCACTGTACATATTATACTACAACATACTGAGTTATCTGATTATCACTACACTCAGTAGTACTCATTTGTATATTTTGTACCCAGTTTAATCACCTGTACATTGTATATTGCTGTTGCACTCTGGTTGGATGCCAAACCTCTTTTTGTTGTACTGTACTTGTGCTGTATAATGACAATACATCTTAATCTAATCTGGCCTATCTACGACTGCTTTTTTCCCGCATATCTTAAATCCTGTTCTTATCTAAGAACAAATGCCAGATGAGATACCATTTAGGAATACCAGAATTGTATTTGCATTTTCAAATCCTGATCATAAATAGACCTGAATACACAGTTATAGAATATTGCAAACATATACATCAGCAGCATATCCCAGATATTGGTTTCTCATAGTCTAGACATGAGCATATCCCAGATATTGGTTTCTCATAGTCTAGATATGAGTTTAAGCCAGCTATTGGTTTCTCATAGTCTAGATACGAGCTCACCAGCTATTGGGGTTTCTCATAGTCTATATATGACCTTATCCCAGCTATTGTACGTGGGATATGCACCAACTCAAACACTGAATACATACTTGTGTATTCTGAATATCAGGATTATTAATGTGCTTGTAAAGGCACTCACTGACAGTAACCTACCTAACCTAAGAGGAGGATTTTTCCAGGTTTGAATGGGAGCTAGTAACATTTATTTCTAAGTTGTCTATATGATACCAGTGTAAAGGATCTCCTGAGTGTCTGGCATGAGACCAGGCACTATTCCTTTCTTTAAACAAAGCTGTTAACCGAATACTATGAATATCAGGTAGCCTAAATCAGTTAAAATAGTATTAAATGGGACTGTGGAAACAATTTCTATGTCGTGCTGCTGTTCTATTTCCAATAACAATGCACAGGGTATGACTTAAGGAAAGGAAAGTGTAAGGGCGGCTGGGTGGCACAGCGGACATTGCGCTCGTCACCAACGCAAGAGACACCGGGTTAGACTCCGGCTGTCTGCGTTGCTTCCGGCTTGGGCCAGCCGTCATACTAACTCAATTGGCAGAGTTAGAGCGTGGAAGTTGAGGGGTGGTAATCTGGACGTTGTCATTTGTCATTTGGGGACGCCTGCACAGCAGAGACAGGAAATGGCGGGGGTAGTGTGAGCCTCCCACACGTTACACCTCGCCAATGAGAGTCCGCGCTGGCAGGTGAAAAGATGTGACAGGCTGCCTTGTCGTGTACCGGAGGGGACACATGATGCAAGGCTTCTATCCTCCCTACAACCGGCCAGTGGGGGGCATATGCGAGCAACGTTCAAGACAGGGGAGGGAAGAATTGGCACTGTGGAATTGGGATGGGAGAAAAATAGAAAAAGAGGAGAAAAAGTGGATGAAAAAAAGAAGGAACGGAAAGTGTAAAGAGTCTACCTGGACGATATCTCTCTCAGCTAAGCGTCCCCTGGAGGAAACTCTGACCTCATCACCATCCAGCTCCTCCATGGCTGTGGACCAAAGACAAAGATAAACATCCACCACTTCTTACATTTTACACTTTCCTTTTGTGAGCGTGAGCTCCTGTGTGTCTGTTGTCCTTGGACCAGAGACACAACCGCAGCATTCATCTGAAATATAGTATATAGTATACATTGTTACAGAGGTACGCTTTACATTCACACCAGAGGCTTATCTCATGAAAAAGTAATTGGAAAAAGTATAGACATACACTTAAACTGCAGACCAAAAAAATGCAGAGCTGTCTGAGATTGCAGAACAAGGAAAGAAGGAAGGAAAGAAGGAAATTCTTTATTTGCCAAGTATACATTTACATATACCATGGATGTGTCCTCTGCATTCCAGCGCTGCGGAACCAACTCCAGTCCTTGGTCGAGGGCAATGGCAGGAGTATATGGAGCATTTTGAAGAGGAGAGGAGAGGCAGCTGCTGAGAAAACCAGGCCTCAGAGACTAGATCTGGTCTGGGGGTTCAGACCAAGGTCTGATCTGGGGATTTAAACCAAGGTCTGGTTTGGGGATTTAAACCAATGTCTGATCTGGGGATTTAAACCAAGGTCTGGTTTGGGGATTTAAACCAAGGTCTGATCTGGGGATTTAGACCAAGGTCTGGTGTGGGGATTTAGACCAAGGTCTGGTGTGGGGATTTAGACCAAGGTATGGTGTGGGGATTTAGACCAAGATCTGGTGTGGGGATTTAGACCAAGGTCTGGTGTGGGGATTTAGACCAAGGTCTGGTGTGGGGATTTAGACCAAGATCTGGTGTGGGGATTTAGACCAAGGTCTGGTCTGGGGGTTCAGCCACAGACTGCATCCTTAATAGCCTTCCTGTTCCTCAGCGATCCTCTGGGAGGATCAAGAAACATGTAGGTTTCTTGAAATCCTATACCCTACAGTATGTGACCTCTCTAGGAGCCCAATTCTGGCATATAGTGCCCCAAGGGATGCCTCTGATAACTGGTTACAAAAGGAAAGAGAGGCAAGACGTGTACTGGTACGCTACCTCAGAAAATCAATACATGAAAAGCTCCTGTACAGGATGGGTTTCCTTTCTTCCTTGGCTGGCTTTAATATGAAAAAATGCAGATAAGGACAAATATTTTCCGCTATGAGGCTGGAGTGGAATGTTCATGATTTAACTTCATCAAGTAAACTCCTGATTGGTTAGAACTTGATCTGAGTAATTCAGTCTGCTTTAAAGTTTTCACTGAGAATAAGACAAAAGAACATGAGGAGAGAGGAGAGCAGAGAGAAGAGAGGAAAGAGAAGAGGGGAGGATAGAGAGGAGATGAGAGAGATGAGAGGAGAGAGGGGAGGAGAGGAGAGAGGAGAGGAGAGGAGAGGAGAGGAGTGGAGTGGATAAGAGAGGAGAGGAGAGAGAGGAGAGTGGAGGATAGGGGAGGAGAAGAGAGGAGAGCATAGGAGAGGTGAAGAGAAAGCAGAGAGCAGATACGAGGAGAGCAGAGGAGAGGAGAAGAGAGGATAGAAAAGGAGAGGAAAGGAGAGGAGAGGATAGAAGAGGAGAGGGGAGGAGAGGAGTAGAGAGGAGAGCAGAGGAGATATTTGGATTGTATGGTGGATCTTGATTTATTGTGATGTTTCTTCTTGACTTGTCTAGAGAAGACATGTCCAGCCCATGGGGAAATTACCTTGTGATTTCGGGCTTTACATATACATTTGATTTGATTTGATTTAGGAGATTATAGAAGGAGAGGAGGGGATAGAAGAAATAAATGTAAAGAAAGGTCAAAACAGGACAGGACTGGACTGGAAATTAAAGCAAATATAGGACCATAAGAAAATAATATAATAGAAGGGGAGGACATGAACTGGAAGGAACTAGTGAAGAGTGATTATATAGTGATTTATACTACAGTCTGCTGGGAGAGGTGGGGATGGTGAGGGGAGACTGGGGATAGAAATGACAGATGGTGCCAGGGTAATAGGGGAGGATATGAAGGAGAAAGAGACAAAGAGAGATACAGTATAAAGACAAAAGTGAAAGGGAGAGTGATGAACAAAGAGAAGAGAGGGAGGAAAAGAGATTGGAAGTGATAACAGGGACAGTAGGAGATTGAGGGGGGGAAGTGCGCAAACAACTTAATAAAAAGTAATTTAATCCTGTTTTTTGTTTAAAAAATTATAAATTTTCTTATTTTGTTTTATCTCAATTTATTTTCAAGATACCGTTATTGGTTTTGAGAACATTGTAGAAATAATTTCTTATTGTATTAAAATAAAATAACCTTTTCTCCTGCAAAAATACAAATGTGCAACTTTTATACAAGATAAAGCAACATGTTAAGATAGAGATTACTCTTACTGTTACAATCCGTTCCTCTCGTCCACCCAAGGACTCCTGAACTGTCCTCTGCTGCCATCCTGCGGCTTGTCGTCGCTACTGCAACTGTTCATGTCTGGCCTGTGTTTCTGTCTATCTGTATTTGCTAGTCTGTTCTCTGTCTTCATTGCCCTGCTCCCTGTGTTCCTGCTGTCTGTAATGTTCCCCTGCCTAGTCTAGTGTTCTCTTCAGTATGTTTGTATTGTGATCTAGTCTTGTCCTGTATTTAGTCATGTCGTGTTTTAGTCTGTACCTCCCCAGCTGTTGATTCAGTGTGAAGGTTCGGTGTGAGGGTAGGTGAGGAGACCCCAAATGCAGAACAAGATCAGAGAGAGTAGAGGCAGAGACGACGGAATGAAACTGAACAGGCTTTTACTTTGGCAGTTTGCAAGCAACAATGATACACGTTAAAAACGGTAACAACAAAAACGAACTGCAAAACCCGAAAATAAAACTCAGCAGTGCTGGAAAAAGGACTAAGAATAAGGAACGGACTCACTGGGAAATACAGGTGACAAAGGTAAGTACGTGACCGAACACAATTTGGGTAGACAAAAAAAAACAAGGGCAAAGGCGAGACAGGGAAGTGAGAAATGGGCAGGAATAAATACTGCCCATGATTACTAATGAGTGCCAGCTGGTTTAAGGCCAGGCATGGCCAAGACTGGTGAACACAAAGTATTAGTAAAAGGAAATCTCACACTATAAATAAAGGCATGTGTAAAGGGATAACTTACTGGAAACATATGTAAAGAAATGAACCCTTAAAGGAAACATATGTAAAGATATTAACACTTACTGAAAACATATGTAAAGGGATGAACCCTTAAAGGAAACATATGTAAAGATATTAACACTTACTGAAAACATATGTGAAGAGCTGAACCTTTAAAGGAAACATATGTAAACGATAACCCTTTAAACACAAGCTAGACCGGGGAAACACAACATGAACAGAGGCAGCATAACATTAAAAGTATTAAACATAGCCAGCAAACCTAGACCTAAATGCCATAGAAGGTCCAGTATCTGGAGTTGCTGCGTTTGGCCACCAGAGGGCGGCAGAAAACTACTGTTCATATTGTTCAGGGAGGGTCCACGGCTGGGACCATGACATTCAGATTATTTTATTGTCACGTCGTTCATTAGGCTTACAGAAAAAATCGTGAAATTCACTTTGTTTGTGGTTAATATAAATTAAATAAAATGTGCATAGAATAAAAATAAAATTAGATAAAATAACAGCAAGATGACTATATAGTTCTAAATAAGTGTGCAGTGCAGATAACAGGATGTAGATATTATACTATATCAAATTTAAATAACAAAAAGGCTTTTTTTATGCACCGGCTCTCATATATTTCCTAGATGGAGGGAAGCTCACATCACCAGGTTTTTTGAGCTGTCCTCACGACTCTGCTCAGCGCTCTGAGGTTGAGGTCGGTGCAGTTCCCCCTCCAGGCGGTGATGCACCCCGTCAGGATGCTCTCTGTTGTTTCTCTGTAGAACGCCTTGTTCTTAGCCCCTTGTAATCAGTGTCTGTATATATACCTGCCTGTCCCGTGTCTTCCCCGTGGCGTCATTGTTGCATGCTCCGTGTATCCTGTTCTGTTTACCCAGTCCGCCCGTGAAGCTCCCTGTGTTGCGCTATCCTGAATCCTGCTCCGTATTCTCTGTCTTCCGCGTTTCCCGTGTACCTTGCCTGCGTCAAGCTCCCTGTCTGTCGTGTACCCGGTTGCTATTCCTGCCGTTTGCGGAATTCCTCTTTGTTTCCAGTGATAGTACGTTTATTCTAGTGTTCCCTGTTTCTGTCGCTCTCCTTTCTTTTCGTGTCCCAGTCCGATCACTGTACATATTAATACTATATTACATATAATACATTCACATTAAACTCTGTACATACATCTGATTAGCACTATTACTCAATAGTACTAATTTATATATTTTATACCCAGTTTAATCACCTGTACGTTGTATATTACTATTGCATTTTACTGTTACATTTGCACTCTGGTTGGATGCCAAACTTCTACTTGTGCTGTATAATGACAATACAGTCGCAAATTACTTTTGCGTTGCCTGTGGATTCTGTGTGCACATCATTCTGAATGAATGAATGAATGAATTTTTATTCACACACACACACGATACATTTTACATGCGAGTATCCTCATGTGATAACATGTCGCAAATTGTGTGCATGTGCCAGGTCTCCCAAGAAGCTATTTAAAGCTTTTGGAGGGAGCCTGAACACAGATACAAACAGAATATGAACAAACAAAACAATAACAAAATAAACAAAACAAACAAACAAAAACAAAACAAAAAACTACAACGTGGGTAGGTTTACACACCTACCTACTAACTGACATATAACAGAGATACATAATACAGACAATTTTATTCCTAAGTTATAATTTTAATTAGAGATATGATTTTAGCAGTTCCTCTTTCAATGATTCTTTAAAGGTTTTAAAGGTATTAGTCATTTTTAGATTTTCATCAAGCTTGTTCCAGATCTGTGGACCCCTGCATGCTATGCTTAGGCTAGCACAATTTAGCCTTCTCCTCTTGCCAGATATAAGATGCTTGTTTATTGTGTTGTGGATGTGCAGTGGTTGGCAGACTGGGACAAGCTCAGACTGGTTGCATGCCTTATAAGGAGCTGGCGTATGCAAATTCAAGTGTACAAGAATGCACATTACATTTAAGAATCGTGGCATTCCTCATTCTGGGGAGCGCAGCTGAGAACACTCTGGCTGTTTAAGAACACACTTCCACACGTTCATGAATCCGTCCGGGATCTTTCTTAGGGTTGGTCTTACGAAGTTCATAAGAAGACACTTAAGAATATGTACCAGAATAAGGTCCAATGTTAGCTTGTATCCTGAATATTAATTATATGTTGTAGTGATTGTTAATTGTACATAATTCACCCACGGAACTATTGTTAGGAACAAGAGTTCCGCCCGAACATTGAGGTGGCACTACCTGCCACCACAAGTCAGTCGACTGCAAGCAACGTAGCAGTAGCATGTTGTGTTTGTCTCACAAATAAATGCTGTTCGCTCTACCTCGAGCTACCGTCTCCGACTCCCATCTCTCGGCACTACGATGTAAACACTCTCCCCAACTTGTGCTCCATCTCCCCTCCTTCCTATGCAGTTTGTTCCGTTCCGAGACTACATCGACCGCTCAGGGAACCAGGTCTTGAGCATGGCCCGGCTGGCTAAGGACGTCCTGGCCGAGCTCCCCGACCAGTTGCTGTCCTTCATGAAGAGCCGTGGAATCAAACCCCGGCCTGCCCTGCCCACCACCTCCCACTCCCCCGCCACCACCGCCCCCAAGGGCATGTCTGAAAAGGAGGGGTTGCCTCCTGTTGGAGATTTGAATGAGGCGAGATGGACTGTGTGTGTGTGCGTGTGTGTGTGTGTGTGTGTGTGTGTGTGTGTGTGTGTGTGTGTGTGTGTGTGGGGGGGGGGGTCCCCTGAGACACAAGGCCTGATGACAGCCTTCTGGTGTCTTGAATGTCATGTACTATATGTGTGTGTGTGTGTGTGTGTGTGTGTGTGTGTGTGTGTGTGTGTGTGTGTGTGTGTGTGTGTGTGTGTGTGTGTGTGTGTGTGTGTGTGTGTGTGTGTGTGTGTGTGTGTGTACACCCAGGCTCCACTCCCACTGGGATAGCAATGTGCGTAAACACACACACACGCACACACACAGACACCCATGGGGTGCACGCACGCATGCACGCACGCACACACACACACACACACACACACACACACACACACACACACACACACACACACACACACACACACACACACACACACACACACACACACACACACACACACACACACACACACACACACACACACACACACACACACACACACACACACACAGACACCCATGGGAACACAGCTGTGCACATAGCAATCTTTCAGAAAAACATACATGGAGAGCATGTGGAGAGGATACGACTTGACAGAAATACATGAAGATGAAGGGATATGAAAAGTGTAAAGAGAGAGAGCCAGGGATGCTCTGTGGTTCAGTAGACACACATACACAGGTCGTATCCAATGGGGGCTTGACTTATCGTCTTATTGTTTGTGGTTCTATCACTGTGTTATGTATGTGACATGCTGTTCATGTGTCTGTCATGTATTTGTTGTATGATGTGTGTCTGTCATGTGTTTGTCGTATGATGTGTCTGTCATGTGTTTGTTGTATGATGTGTGTCTGTCATGTGTTTGTTGTATGATGTGTGTCTGTCATGTGTTTGTTGTATGATGTGTGTCTGTCATGTGTTTGTTGTATGATGTGTGTCTGTCATGTGTTTGTTGTATGATGTGTGTCTGTCATGTGTTTGTTGTATGATGCGTGTCTGTCATGTGTTTGTTGTATGATGTGTCTGTCATGTGTTTGTTGTATGATGTGTGTCTGTCATGTGTTTGTTGTATGATGTGTGTCTGTCATGTGTTTGTTGTATGATGTGTCTGTCATGTGTTTGTTGTATGATGTGTCTGTCATGTGTTTGTTGTATGATGTGTGTCTGTCATGTGTTTGTTGTATGATGTGTGTCTGTCATGTGTTTGTTGTATGATGTGTGTCTGTCATGTGTTTGTTGTATGATGTGTCTGTCATGTGTTTGTTGTATGATGTGTCTGTCATGTGTTTGTTGTATGATGTGTCTGTCATGTGTTTGTTGTATGATGTGTGTCTGTCATGTGTTTGTTGTATGATGTGTGTCTGTCATGTGTTTGTTGTATGATGTGTATGTCACATGTTTGTTGTATGATGCGTGTCTGTCATGTGTTTGTTGTATGATGTGTGTCTGTCATGTGTTTGTTGTATGATGTGTGTCTGTCATGTGTTTGTTGTATGATGTGTGTCTGTCATGTGTTTGTTGTATGATGTGTCTGTCATGTGTTTGCTGTATGTGTGTCTGTCATGTGTTTGTTGTATGATGTGTCTGTCATGTGTTTGCTGTATGTGTGTCTGTCATGTGTTTGTTGTATGATGTGTGTCTGAATGCATCATCTGGTAAGGAAACTGCTCTGCCCTCAAATGCAAATAGCTGCAAACAGCCCAGAACATCCATGATGTTCTCAGCTGATGCTGTCCGGTAAACGATACCACAGCCTCGAGGCCTGGACCAGCAGACTCCGGGACAGTCCCCCCCCCCCCCACAGGCAGTCAGACTCATGAACCAATAACACCAACTGTTTGCTACCTGCCTGTGACTGTGGTATTGTAATCTACTGCTATCCTATCACTGCTTCTGCTACTGATTCGCACACACTACACCCATGCTGTGGTTGTTATGTTATAGTCTAGATCAGACCTGGGCATTGTACGGCCCGCGGGATGATTCTGACCGGCCCGCGAAAGATTGCATGATCATTTTTCTTTTTTTATTATTATTATTTTTTTAATTTTTTAATTTAATTTTTTTTTTACTTTTTTTTTTTCATGTCAACGTTCACACGCACAATATACGCTTACCTAGGATTTGACTTGATTCAACAATAAAGCAGTCGGGGCAAGCCGAAAACGGTCGAAAGTGTGGTTATTTGAAGTTTGGATTTTCTTTTCACAACTGAGATAGGTAGATACAATTTTTAGAGACTAAAGTACAGAAAAAAGGTACCGTTGGGTACCGGTATCGATTCACAGGTACCGGTACCGTATCGGTTCAAATGTGAACGGTACCCATCCCTACTGAACACACAACTGCAGGGCAAGGGCATTTTTGCTCATGAAATGCATAGCCATGTGAAAGCCTTCATGACAAAGTTGCAATTAATTTCAAGGCAACTAGGCAGCAACAATCTCAAACACATGAAAACCCTGAAAGAAGTCAAACCATCAGCTGATCACCGGCACAGGTACTCATCCATGTTGGGAGCACTGCATGATGAATTTTCAAGGCGTTTAAGATTTCAAAAAGGTTGAGGATGAAATGCAGCTGGTTTCCTCTCCCTTTACCTGCAGTGTTGATAGTTGTTCAGCTTGAACTCATTGACCTGCAGTCTGATTCACTACTGAAAGAGCACTTTAAGTCAGCATCACTGCTAGAGTTCTACTCTGCTCTCAAGGAGGAGAACTTTCCAAACATGAGGAGACATGCTCAGAAGATGTTGGTTCTCTTTGGATCCACCTATATGTGAACAGACATTCTCAGTCATGGCGTTTACCAAGTCCAGGTACAGATCCTCTCTCACTGATGAACATCTGTGCTTCGCATTTCCACCTCAGACATGCAACCTGACTTTGATGGACTTGTTAAAGCTCAACAGAGACTGGATTTCTCACACTGAATGAAAAAAATACCTGAAGAACACTAAAATGTGGAAATATAACAAGTGAAATGGGACACTTGATATTTTTTTTCTTTTTTTTGCACAGTTCTGAAAACATTAAATGTTTAATATAGGCATGTAAAGTAAAAAAGGCTACAAAACTGGGACACTTTTCTTTACACAGTTCAGTGACATGTCTTGTTTATTTTTGCTATAAGATGATGTGATGTCTTTAGAAAGCTAAGACAATCCTTGTTTCAATAGTATATGAAACTCAAAATGCCCTTTGTTATTAATGTTTCACATTTTGTTTATCATTTTGGAAATAAATTCTACTTGAATAAATTATATTTTTGAAAGCTAACCTCACCTTTTAATTGCCAAATAATAACATACACTCTTACCAGGGGTCAAAACAATGCCATTTACTGCTTTTTATATAGAAATAAAATGTATATTATGCATAATTGAGTTTGGAATTTTGGCCCGACCCTCCAACATATCTTCAGTTGCTCATTCGGCCCCCTGGGAAAAATAATTGCCCACCCCTGGTCTAGATCTATTTTATCATTGATTCTGCTGCCACTTTGCACTCATTACACCCACACTGTGTTTATTACACTGTGATTACTGGATTGTAAATGAGTGCTATTTTATTGTTTTTATTTATGCTGCTATTTTCTTTTTAATTATTTTGTATTGCTTTTTTGTTTGGTCTTACTTTATTGATGATGCTGCTGCAGGGCCGAGGAGCCAAGAACAAAATAACTTCACTCGGCTGCAAAGTGTAGTGACAATAAAATCTGCACTGAAACACAGCACTGAAAACAATAGATAAGACCAGAGAAGAAGAGGGAAGGATACATGGATAGAAAAGAGAGCAGCAGGGTGGCCTGGCGGTTAGAGCAAGTGTTCTGTAACTAGAACATCACAGGTTGGATGCCTGTTAACAGCCAATTTCTCTACCACTGTCAAAGTGTCCTTGAGAAAGCCCTCTCTGCTCCAAGGATGCCACAGATGGCTGACCCTGACCTCTGACCCCTCTGGTGAAATGCATACATGCATGCTGGCGCACAATCCACTTTGTTAGCATGCTAGTGAAATGTGAAGAGGATTTGCTTGAATAAAGCAAAAAGGCGATGCATCTGTAGGGTTGTATTCTGTAGTAGGACTGTTTTTATAGGATGGATCCCTGATGTACATTACAGAGCTCCCTGGGAGGATCTCAAAGTGAAGAGTGAAGGTCTGCTCAATAGTCTCTCCAGTGAATTGAAGCGAGGAGCAGACCTGGAAAAAACAGTAGCTGAATAAATTTTTACCACCAGAAAAAACACAAGGTGTTGATTTATCTTATCTGGCAAGTAACCATTTTCGAGGCTGTTATATTGAGTCTCAGAAGGTAAATCTAATGCACTCCAAATAGTTGCTGAAACTGTATTCAAATGTATTTTGGCCATGTCTGGTGGGGAAGTGACAATTCTTTTTTTTATCCTGGTCCTAAGTAAAATATTGTCACAACCTCTGGAAGTGTGGATTTGATGGTTTTAACCTCTTAACATGCAACGGCCCGGCCACTTTGCCGACCTCTAGCGGCTCGGGTGTGCATTTCTTTTAATACAATATATATATAGAATTAAAGCCCTATCTGTTACATGCCGATATGTGAGGTGTGCGCCAAAGTACATGGCAGACTTTTCTTTTTAAAGCGTCCTTTTTAAAGTTGAATTCTACATACATGACCTTTAACTTCTTACACAAGCGAACAGTTTCCTAGTTCCCTGTTCCTAACCCCTGTATACACACACTGTGTTGTCTCTCTGGTTGCCAACACTCGTACACCGTGTACGCACACGATAAACCACACACCGTGTCCCCCATGACTCCATTGTCTCCCCAATGAGTCACACGGCTCCCCCCCCACATGTTAGCCTCCTTGCTCCCCCAAATCACTCCTTGCGGCCATTTTGTCTGTCACTGTCTGTGCATGTCATTCTCTCATACCCTCTCACTCGCAGCCTCACTGCAACCATTGTTTTTCTCTCTGTGGCTGTCGGTGGCTTTGTTGACATTCTTTCTCTAAAGCTCCGCTCCGAAGCCCCGAAAATCACAGCTGTTTTCTCTCATCTATCTACCTAAAGGGGACGCTATCTCGGACTAAATATTCATTTATAACCCCAACCGTTCAGTATGCCATCCTCCTGCCTGACAGCACATTGCACACTCTAAGGCAAGCCCTATCAGACAGCATTAAAGCTCTCCTATTCATGACAGTTTCCCGGCCGTCTCTGACACCACATCGCACATTTTAAGGCGAGCCGTCTCAGGTAGTTACCGTCTCCTGCCATGACAGTCTCTTTTTTTTGTCTCTAAATAAGATGTCGCCCTTTAATTAACTGAACATTTTAGCCGTCGCGTCTCCCTCCTCATCTCGCTCATACGATTCTGCACCGGCCCGTTTGTTTTCTCTCCCCACCCATTTGTTTACATTCCGTTGTGATAAAATGGCTTCTCTCTTCAAAACAAAAACCCAGACAGCTGCTCTGCCGCTCTCCACTCCACTTTCCAGATAATACCCACATCACCCTCTCCAGCCTGTGTCTAATATTCATATCTCTGTTTGATGTTAAAAAAACACATATGATTACAGCTGGCCTAGGTGTGTGTTGTTAAATTCTCTCACGGATGTACCATCTTTATTTGGCTTAAAGATCAATAACCGTGCGTGCAAGTGAACTCACATTCTTCCTTCTACAGCGCTGGTTGCTTGGGCCTCATGACAGCTCGACTCGCCTCTCTCCCATGGCTCTCGGTCGGCCTCTCTCTCCCATGGCTGGCTGGCCTTGCTTGCCGGCTTGGCTCGAGTTCATGATTCTCCCACACACTGGCTGTTGTTCACTGTCGCCCCATTGAAAAGTATTTTTCCATTATTGCTATCTTTAATCAAAATCCGGCGTAAGGCACCAAGTTGTAAGATAACAGTGTTTCTAGCCTTTAATCATTTAATCCACTCGTCACCTGCTGTTCCGTGACTGGCCTCCGCGTTGTGTCATTTTACTTGGATATCTCATTAGCTGTCTCACACTGTATCAACCCCTGTTAGTACATCCGTAGTCAGAAGAAACAACACTGCAACGTGATCTCTTTCCTTAGATCCTCATGTTTATTTTCATAAACATAGCTTCGTACCAGATGTAACCAATTATGTAATGTCCTTGAACAGTCTTAATTCATTCTTCTCCACCGTCTCTTATGCTATTAGTCCAATGGTTCTGGGCCTCGTCGTAGCCAACAACCATTCCCTGTTAGCCGAAGCTAGCAATGATGTGTCACTTCCCCTCCCCCACCCAGCGAGGGTGAGGAGGGATCTCAAAGTCTCTGATCAACGCGTCTGCTCGCCTGTGCATCGTGTCTCAATCTGGCTAGTCTCCTGAAGACCCCACAGCTTACCGTCTTCAAGTCTCGCAATGTCGACCTCTCTCTCGTGACTGTTACTATGGCAACGGCACTTTTGACCCAAATCACTATAGCAACGGCGATATTAATATTACTAAACGATGTGACTACACCACCATGCGAGAGCCCAGTGCTGCTGCATACAATGACCTTGGCTTGCTTGAGAGCTCAGCTGATAACAGGCCCTCGTCTGCAGCCTCACTGGAGCCAGACATAGTGACTGATACTGTCCTCTTACAACTAATATCTAATAGCAGATGCTGTCACCCACCGATATATACATTATATATACAAAAACTGCGGGTTTTCACCAAGCTTGACCTCCGTAATGCTTACCACCTCGTCCGCGTTCGGGAGGGCGACGAGTGGAAGACTGCGTTTTGTATCGACCTGGGGCATTTTGAGTATTTGGTAATGCCTTTTGGACTCACTAATGCCCCCGCAGTGTTCCAGGCATTGGTCAACGATGTTTTACGTGACATGATCAATGTGTTCGTCGTCGTGTACTTCGACGATATACTCGAGTTCTCCCGTACCGTGGCCGAGCATACCCAACATTCTCCAGCGTCTCCTGGAGAATAAGCTCTTTGTTAAGGCCGAGAAGTGCAGTTTCCACGCTGCCTCTGTGGAGTATTTGGGTCATATTGTGGAGCGAGGTCAGGTGCGCTCTGATCCCCGTAAGATACAGGCGGTGGAGGAGTGGCCCCAGCCCAGTTCCCGCACCCAGATGCATGTAAATGTAAATGTAGATGCGGAGATTCTTGGGGTTTGCAGGTTTTTACCGCCGGCATATTAAGGGGTTTAGTCGGGTGGCCGCGCCCCTGACCACGCTCACTTCGACGCTCCGACCTTTTGTCTGGACTCAAGAGGCGCAAGCCGCTTTTACTGCCCTTAAGAAGTTGTTTGTCACGGCACCCGTGCTAGCTCATCCTGATCCGACCCATTCCTTCATTGTGGAGGTAGACGCGTCGGATACCGGGGTTGGAGCCGTCCTCTCCCAACGATCCGCAGAGGACGGAACTCTCCACCCCTGCGCTTACCTTGATATGCCTAATGTAAGGCGCTATATAAAATACATTTATTATTATTATTATTATTATTATTATTATTATTATTACCTATCTCGTAGGTTCACCCCGGCAGAGCGAAACTACGATATCGGTAACCGAGAGCTGTTGGCGGTTCACGCCGCTTTAGAGGAGTGGAGACACTGGCTCGAGGGGGCCAGAGATCCATTTCTAGTGTGGTCAGACCACAAGAACCTCACCTATGTTAAGCCCACCCGGAGAGTAAACTCTCGGCAAGCGAGTTGGGCTCTGTTCGTCAGTCGTTTCAATTTTACCCTCACCTATCGCCCGGGGTCGCGGAACGCTAAGGCCGACGCACTCTCCAGGTTATTTCCGGAGAACCCCGCTGAGGCGGGTTCCGACACTATCCTTCCTCCCTCCCGGGTGATAGGTGTGGTGACATGGGCGCTGAAGAGCCGAGTCCGAATCGCCCAACACGCTCACCCAGACCCAGGTAACAGACCTCCTAACCGTTTGTTTGTCCCTGACCTGATGCGGTCGGAGGTGATTGAGTCAGTTCTCCTGCCACCCCGGCGTCCAGAGAACTCTATCCTTCCTGCTGCAGTTTCTGGTGGCCAACCATGGAGAGAGACGTTAGGGAGTTCGTGGCTGCTTGTCCGGTTTGTGCCCACAGTAAGGCCGTCCATCGGCCCCCAGCCGGCCTCCTATGCCCGTTACCTGTGCCCACCCGTCCATGGTCCCACATTGCACTGGATTTTGTTACTGGGCTTCCGGACTCCCTGGGTTATCCTAACAATTGTGGACCGTTTTTCCAAGGCAGTCCACTTCGTCGCGTTGGAGAAGTTACCATCCTCCGCCGAGACCGCAGAGCTCCTTGTGGACCATGTGGTACGTCTACACGGTATTCCCCAGGACATCGTTTCGGCTCAGTTTTCCTCCCAGGTGTGGCATGCCTTCTGTCGAGGGATGGGGGCCACCGTCAGCTTATCCTCCGGCTACCACCCTCAGATGAATGGACAAGCGGAGCGAGCCAACCAGAGTCTGGAGACTGCCCTCCGCTGCGTCACCGCGAACAAAACGCCTCCATTCCACGGCTGCTTCTGATCTATAATCAGAGACTGTTGTTCCCCCCCGGACTATAAATTCCTGAGCAGCCCAGTGGACTACGCAAGTTTGTTTCTTGGAACAGTAGGTTACTATATTTTTTTTCTTATCTCCAAGTCATTGTGATACATTCTATATTCTAGTGTTAACCTTCGTTGTTGGTTGCGCGTGTTATCTGCCTTGTTAATCCTAACCTTCTCTCCCTTCTAGCTTGGGTAGATGGGTTACTAATCTCGTGTTCTTTTTCTCTTGTGCGTACAGTAGTTGTTTTTGGAAGACGTCGCCCTCGCAGCCGTGCCGTACACGTCACGTTCAAGTTCACTTGTTCTTCCCCGTTGGTTCTTTTCTCCCCTACCAAGTCCCTCACGTGTTATGCCCTCAGGGGTATTCCCGATATCTTTTCCTGGCGTTGCTGAGGCAACCTTGTTCCACGCCATATACAACACGGTAAGACCCCATTACAGATATAGATATTAAATACACACAACTGTCACGGTCCCAGACTGAGCCCTGTCTGGGGCAGTGGGGACAAGATGAACAGTGGTCTCCTGCCGCACTCTAGCGGGCACCATCAGATGGTGCAGGCTATTATTATTTCTGTGTTGTTAAGTATGATTAATGTGATATCATTATGCTTGTTGTCATTGGCTTTCCCTTCCCTTGTGTGATGTCGTTCTCATGTCTGGTTGTTGTATTTGGTTATGCTTTTTGTGTCTAGTTTGGTGTTTATCTGATTCTGTGTTTTGGCCTGGCTTTTGCCAGGTTTTGCTCATTATAATCAGTCTGTGTATTTAAGTTTGGTCTGTCCTCCTTTCCTTGTGGCGTCATCCCCAGTTCAAATCTCTTGGTTACTTTTTTGTTGTTGTAACGTTAATTCATTTATCCACTCTGGTTGATAAGATAAGATATTCCTTTATTGATCCACTTGGGGAAATTCAGGCATCATAGCAGCATGGGGGGGGGGGGTACAGGTAGTAAAAACAACACAAGCAGTGTAAACAAATAAGTCAATATAATTGACTATCTAACTAACTGAAATATACAGTATTCATAGTATCACAGTATTCACATAAGGTGCAGTATGCATAAGGTGGTGTTATTGTCCTTTTTGGGACACCAGAGTGGATAAATGAATTAACGTTAAAAATAAAAAGTAACCAAGAGATTTGAACTGGGGACCAGTTGTATATATATACCACCACAGGCAGCGCACTAACCAGTTGAGCTAAACGGGCCGTCATGAACTGCTACTGACTAATCCATCATTTACACTTTTCAAGTGCCAATTGCGGTTGTTGTCCAGTATGGACATATGCTAATATGTCATGTTCTACAGTAGGACTTACTACTATGATACTCATTAAAACAAGTCATTAGAATAATAGAAGCCTACTTTGCTGGAACGATTCATTTTAAATGTATACAGTGCGTGTGTGTACGTGTGTGCTTTTTGTGTGTGCGCTCGCGCGTTGAGGCTCGCTAAGCCTTTCTCCACGCATTATTTTTACCTCCGCCTGAGTAACGCCCCCGTTGATGACGGAGACGGTGGAATGTTGGTTCTGCTTAAATGGGTGTAAACGCGGGCTGGTTTGCCAGAGAGCACCAAGGTTCAGAGGGTTCAGAACGGAGCTGGAGCTTGAACCGGAGCCCGGGCTGTGTAAAAGGGCTATGGGTCTTCTGTAATCGTGGATTTTAGGAGAACACAGCAGGGGACACACACACCACTGTGGATAAACAGGGCTACCGTGGACAGGGTGATCAGCTTCAAGTACCTGGGGGTCCACATCTCAGAAAACCACACACATAGACTCAGTCATAAAGAAGGCGATATTGGTATATCCATCTATTTACTATACAAGAACCACTCCTGTTCTTTTACATTTTTTAAGTGACCTTTTCATTGTGTAAAGTGACCGTTGAGTTTGAGCGTGTGCAGCATGTGTGTGTGTGTGTTCATGCTAAAGTGACTGTTAGTGTGTGAGCGTATACAGTGTGTGTGTTGTGTGTGCTCATGTGTGCTTGTGTGTGGAGAGTTCAGTGTTCAAGACTCTGATGGCCTGGGGGAAGAAGCTGAGCCGAAGTCTCTCTGTCCTAGTTGCTGGTGTGCGCAGGCGTTTGCCTCACCGCAGCAGCTTGAACAGGCTGTTGTTGGGGTGGTGAGGGTCTTTCATTATTCTGCAGGCTCTGGACTTGCACCTCTTGTTATATAAGACCTGCAGGGGTGGTAGTGCAATACCCGTAGTACGCTCAGCTGAGCGCACCACTCTTTGTAGGGCCTTCTTTTTTTTCTTTTTTTTTTCTCCAATTTTTCTCTGTTTTTCTCCCCGTCCCAATTTAGTCGTTGTGCCAATTCCCCCCCCTCCCCTACCTGGTCGTTGTACGCATGTTCTCCTACGAGTCGGTACAAGGGCGTCCAGTGACGTCTTTTCACTTGGCAGCGAGGACTCTCATTGGTGAAGTGTAACGCGTGGGAGGGCACGCTATCTCCACCAAGTCCTGCCCCCACTGAGCAAGCGCCGAGACCTGACCTGTAGGCGTCGCTGTCCACAACGCCAGATTCCCACCCACCAGCTTCCCACCCCCTAATACTGCCAATTGTATTAGTATGAACGACCAGCCAAGCTGGTAGCAACGCCGAGAGCTGGGCTCGAACCCAGCATCTCCTGCGTTGGTGACGAGCGCAATCTCCGCTACGCCACCTGACCGCCTGTAGGGCCTTCTTGTCCTGTGCCTTGCTGTTTCCATACCAGACAGTGATGTTTCCAGTCAAGATGCTCTCTACATCTCCGGAGTATCTTCCCCTTCCACCTTCCTTAACTGTCTCAGGTGGTAGAGGCGCTGCTTCGCCTTCTTTATGACTGAGTCTATGTGTGTGGTCCATGTCAGGTCTTCTGAGATGTGGACCCCCAGGTACTTGAAGCTGATCACCCTGTCCACGGTAGCCCTGTTTATCCACAGTGGTGTGTGTGTCCCCTGCTGTGTCCTCCTAAAATCCACGATCAGGTATGAGGTAACAATTATAACCACTGCACCTCTGTGCTTACTATTAGCATTCCAAATGCAGATGTAACCAGTGGGCTTTCAGTGGAAATTAATCATAGTGAGATGTATCCCTTTTTCTGTAGCAGCACAAATAAAAAGACCACTTTTCATGACATCTCAAAACATCACCTTCTTATCTTGACAGAGGCTAATAACTCTGTTATTAGTAATAAGTAGTTTCCCCATTACTGAGATATTTGGGAGCTATTTTCTTATTGGTAGCTTATTCATCACTGTCCCCTTGGTTTTAGTGTATCTGAAAATACACACTCTGGCAAAACTGTCTTGATAGTCAGCGTCAGGGTCCCTAAGAAAATTACACCTTGTTCTTTTTAGCATACTATTTTCAAATACAAATAGTGTGAGGCACACAATCGGATATGATGATCAGTACAACATGGCTCCTGAATATTTCATTAGGAGATACAGCCTAAGGTATTAAAGGTCCCTTGAATGCCATTCAGAGCCATATCTTGCTGGTTTGTCCTAATGTGATTCTGAATTGAACAAATAGGATTTTCATTTCAGGATTTAATGCTGGGAAGAGCTCCGTTTGAAAACCAACTATAGATAATCGGATAGCGAGAGTGAATTTGATATTAGACCAATAGGAATACAATTTGATTTGACTGGCGGCGGGAGGTCAGCTTAATTTAAAGTCGATTATCTTATATATTAAATCATATACATTGGATGGAATTTTTTAAGTACGCCCCCTGGTGCAGGGTGGCTCAGTGACTCAAAGTACAGAGAATATACGTTTTATACATGGTTCTCATTTCAAATAATTCAAAAACCTTAGTGCCTCAGTCAAGAGTCAAGTTAAGAATTACATAGAAATGCTGTTATGCCAGAAATGCTGGTATTGTCCTCCAAGACAATAGATCATCGTTGTTCCATTGTAAATGTCAATGAGGAAAAGAAAAACTAAAGATCTCCTTATCTGCTGTATGACTCAGCAAATCACAGACCCCCTCCATTACGAAACAGGTGCTTCAGGTGAGATTCTCCACTTCTGATAGTAATATGACTTTCATTTGGACAGGTGGAGGTCAAGAGGATCTACTTGTCTCTTTTCTGGAAGCTTTGAGGGGGATTAGGCTTGTCATCCACCCTTCTAATCCTAGGGGTTTAACTGGGAGTGAATCCCTTTGATAGTTCAGGTTGTGATCTACCTCTGATTGATGTACTATGGGCAAAGAATTCTATATCTTTTGTGTGTGTGTGTGTGTGTGTGTGTGTGTGTGTGTGTGTGTGCGCGCGTGCATGTGTATATGAAAACAATTAATGGTTATGTATCTTGATGTTATGACCATTTGCGATGTATCTGGGGTATTCAAACTCATGCATGTGTAATGCAGTTGAAAAATGTATCTCAGAGAAATGTTTGAGTGTATGTACATGAGCTTGTGAACCTTCAGGTTATGAATACTATTCATACTCCAAAGGATTTCAATTCACTACAGCCTATATATTGCTTTTATATTGCATCATATTGCATTTTAAGAATTCAGATGTTATTCATGTGCTCCAGAACGGCTCAGTCAGTATTTATGAATAATGCACTTCTCCCCTAAAGCCAGAAATCAGAGAGAGAGAACCCTTAAATCAGTGATAAAATATGGGATCATGTACAGTTAATGGGACAGACTTTGTGGGCCAATTAAATGTTTTTATACAATGGCATGCACATTTATTGATTCTGATTGGCTGAAACAGTGAAGTTGCCAGTTGTTATTTAGTATAACACACTCCACGTGACCCCAGATCCCTCCCACAACCGAATTACTTAATTTTTTCTGTCTGAATCAATCCGCCATAGATAGAAAAATGGAAGTATGAATAGCTTTCGAACGAATCCTCCAAAAAAGATACAGTCAACTGGAATATGTTAGTTTGTTACATACACATGGATTATGTAATTAATTTGTCATGACTCATTGTGAAACAAAAGAAAAAAAAGAGAAAAAGGGGAAAAAATTGCCCACGTTTTTTTTTTAATTTTTTGTCCGATTTGATTGATTGATTGAAAATGTTGTTACCAGATTGCAGAATGGGTACAATACAGTAAGGCTCAATACACACAATTGTTAACACATTCCCTGCCATTGGTTATATCCATCAATATAGCCAGTCTGCCACCACTATAAGCCCATGGAGATGTTCACCTTCTTTGCAGGGATATAACTTTTTAAATTGTATTGCTAAATTGACATTACTATGGCCCATTCAACATCGATTATCTATCGTTCAGGATGTAGGAATGTTATACTTTTTCATTCAAACATTCATACAAAAATACCTTCTAGAATATAAGTATGTTTTTATCGTTTTCTGCAGTAATTCCTAGAACGTGAGTTATAGGCCTAAACGCATATAGATTATCGATTGCCGTTTATTCCCGATACACGCTATATTAAAAAATTCAACTGTATATGATCCTATACGTTATGCGTCATCATGCGCGGAGGAAAGGGGGGGGGGGTCATTTATAATTCCATAATGCTTTATGTAGTATGGGTGATATATTGATCAGATCGGTTTGCAGTGAATTGAATAAACAATTGGGCTGAAAATAACGTTAGCGTCCTCTTACCGTTCGCCAATGGGACTGGCGGTGAAAGATCCCAGGTATACGACGTCGATCGCCTAGGTCCATTTCCGGTTTGTATGTCGCAATAAACGCCGAAATCATATAGATTATTAAGTTTATAAAGTGATCCATTATGTACATAGTGTCTGTCGGGAGCCTTGCGACAATGTCTGATGGCCGGATGAATTTAATCGACGCACACCTCCCACTTCCTGTTGTTCGAGTGTAACTCGCCCGACCATCCACCAGGCGGCGGTATTGAGCCGTCGTTGTATTGAGCCGTAGGGTCCAGCTGCAGCGCCGGAGGTGTATATATGAATTATGAATGCCATGGCGAAAAAATGAAATATTGATCTCAATATCGCTGTACAGCGTGGTCTGGCTGTCAAAGCATGGCGGGCAATAACGTTTGTCTTGTTTACATCAGGGTCCCCCATTTTCAATTCATCCTATGACATACATGACATACAGATAGACAGTACTGCTACATATTGTTAAAGAAGCACAGTGAAGTTACCTACAGTAGTAAAATTTCAATCAATCAATCAATCAATCAATCAATCAATCAATCAAACCGGTTGTTATTTGATTGATTGATTGATTGATTGATTGATTGATTGATTGATTGATTGATTGATTGATTGATTGATTGAAAATTGTATTACCAGATTGCAGAATGGGTACAATACAGTATGGCTCAATACACACAATTGTTAAGGTGATGCAGACCAGAGAAAGACTTTCGTCTTGTTTACATCAGGGTCCCCCATTTTCAATTCATCATAACATATATGACATACAGATAGACAGTACTGCTACATCTTGTTTAAGAAGCACAGTGAAGTTACCGGTTGTTATTTGATTGATTAAAACTTTTATTAACAGATTGCAGAATGGGTACAATACAGTACAGCTCAATACACACAATTGTTAAGGGGATGCAGACCAGAAAAAGACTTCCGTCTTGTTTACATCAGGGTCCCCCATTTTCAATGCATCATAACATATATGACATACATGACATACAGATAGACAGTACTGCTACATCTATACATTTATGACATACCAGATTTACAAATACAGTACTGTTTGTGATACAAGAAGAGTTTGGGGGAACTAATGGGATAACTGGGGTTGCAACAAAAGTGCAACTAGGAATAAAAACCCAATGAAATAAAATAATAATAAATAATTATGCTTCTTAGCAGACTTCTTAGCTTAACATAACAGACCTACAGTAAGTTTGGGGGAACTAATAGGATAACTGGGGTTGCAAAAAAAGTGCAACTAGGGCTAAAAACACAATGAAATAAAATAATAATAATAATAATAATAATAATAAATAATATATCCTTCTTAGCAGACTTCTTAGCTTAACATCCCAGGGAACTAATGGGATAACTGGGGATGTTGTTTGCTCCTGACAAGACTTGCTCCTGACAAGAGTCTCAAAGTATGGGGTGATGGTAGACAAAGCAACTCTGAGGTCATGCTCAATGTCCAATCTGTTCCTCTGCTTTGTCTTCAGCTGGACCAGAGCTGAGAAGCCACTTTCACAAAGATAGGTAGTGCAAAAAAAAAAGAATATATATATATATATTTTTTTAAACTTTTTTTTAAATTTATTTTTTTACACACACATCCACGACCCACTCAAAATGGCCCCGCGACCCACTTTTGGGTCGCGACCCACCAGTTGATAAACACTGTGACTAGTGGATCTACTATTGGATCTACTTTCTCTGTGGATGGTTTTGTGAATCAATCTCCATTATGCTTCAATTACTGTATGTTTATTCTATAGCAATAAGGTTGAGTGAATTCGGCCATTGTATAAAAGACATTACACCACTTGTAGTCATGTGTTATAGGAATTAGATCATGCCTAGGGGGGTCTAACGACCCTCCGCTGCGCAACCACCCCTAGGCATGATCTAATTCCTATAACACACTCCTGTGCGTGATGTAATGCTTAATTGTGAGCTCTTAACACCCAAATGAGGTTTAATTTCTGGTCCATATCTGTTGAAAATATTAGAACATAAACCTCTTGTGAGTTTATGTTTTATGGCTCTACAAACTCAATCACCCATTCATACAAAGCAGACCCAGATTTAACATCCAGATGACATCATGAATTCAAGAGGTTTGTCTCTGATTTCTAGCTTTAGAAGAGAGTGATGCATATTCACATGTGTTGACTGAACTGTCCTGGGGGCAGAGGAATAACATTCTTAAAGTGGGTGGTATTCCCCTTCAAGTAGCTGTCTTGGCCATCTATCATACCGGCAGGCAAGTTTGAGAACGGATCAAGACTCGCAATGTGTAATACTTGCATACACATGGCACACACGCATATACACACTCATATACACACTCAAACACTCGTAAAACTCTTACCGTCAAACTCAGCAGGGCCAACCCCTACTATGATGATGGACATAGGCAGAGCAGCGGCCTGTGGAGGAAACACACCTTTTAGAGTGATACGCACAACACGCACGCACACACACGCGCGCGTGCGCACACACACACACACACACACACACACACACACACACACACACACACACACACACACACACACACACACACACACACACACACACACACACACACACACACACACACACACACACACACACACACACACACACACACACACACACACATACACACACACACACGCCATCCCAACACCAAGAAGATAGCTACCAATTTCCCCTCTGTGTGTTCAGTAAAAAGCTATCCGACTGCAAGCTAACCTAGCTTAGAACAAATTAATGGAAGTGGATACGGACCAGTAGCCTAGCAAAATAATCCGGGAGAGGTGTTTTTGGCCAACAGCTAGGCTAGCTGGTCCGTATCCGCTTCCATTTATTTGTGCTAACCTAGGCTAGCTTGCAGCCGGATAGCTTTCTACTGAACATACAGAGAAGAAATTGGTATCTATCTTCCAGTCTCATTCTGGAGAAGACAGTAAGCACATTTCCCATAATGTTGACATGTTCCTTTAACTCTTTGACTGCTACGCTGTTTTTCCATCTTTACTCCCTGGAGCCAGCTTTTTTGACCATTTTCACAATGTTTGCAGACCCATCATATATTCTATATTATAGCTATGGAGACAATAGTATGGCTCATTTGACAGGCACTATTTATATTCCAACATGGAAAAAAACATTTATTTCTACATGCCTTCGTTCGTGCGCTATCCCATGTGTAGACACCTGAATATGTCTGACAATAATTCAATGTGTCTAACGCTAATTCCTTGCATTCCCTGTGTTCGCGAGGACGTTGTGTAACCGGCTGACCGCTCTTGATCCTCCCTATCCTAACATTGACACTTAACTTGCTGACCTCTCTTGATCCTCCCTATCCTAACATTGATACTTCATAGTGGGACAGGATACAGGTGCCGCCAGGGGGAGCTGGTGGCGACGTTGGGCAGGGAGACACAGGTGAAGAAGGATGGGCTCAGGGCGCGGCGCAGACGGAGGAACTTCCTCTTCATCGTTTTCCAGAGAGGGAAGAGGACGCACAGAGCTGGAGCTCCGGACATCAAGCATGCGAGATATAAACCCAGTTACGAAGCGGGTTAGTAATGAGTATTTGATAGCTTAGCTTTTAGTTAATGCGGAAGAGACATTGTGAACGAAGAAGCAGACGAGCGACTGCCGAAGAGTGTGGTAGATATTGCCCACATTGCGTTTTAGCTGAAGTATATGCGTCATGACAGGGGGTTCACCACGACCCACAGCTTAGCTTCAGTTAGGCTAGCACCACAGTTTAGCCCGCGTGTCGCCCCACCCCTTCAGCCCAGCAGCAGACGTCACTACACTGCACGCTCCTCCAGCCCTTCCGAGCCGTTACCCCAGCAGTCACCTGCCCAACGTCTACCCAGCCTTGCTGCCTGCTATCACGGGACCTCCCGACGGCCATCTCACCACACGGACGGTTGGTGGTGGGAGCGGGCCCGCCATTTGGATAAGTACAGCGAGCACTCCGAGTGCTGAAACTTTATCGGTAGACATTCTCTCTGTGCAGCGCGGGCGAAGAGAAGCAGCACCTTGAACTGACGCTGGTAACAGTGTTTAGGGGCGCCCCGACCTTTCTTATTTTGGGGAGAAGCCGGCTATAGATAGGACTTTTATTTGCAATGGGGGCCCACTGTCATTCTGGTTGAGTGTAATAATAATGTGTGTTCTTTTACAAAAATCCCATTGAACCAATAACCCCTTTATCCCTCTTCCTCCCCTTTCTCCCCACCTACGGAGAAGCGGAACAGTATATAAACCCTTAAAGGGAAGGTGTTATTACTGCGTCTAGCCCAGTGTGGGAAGCACTTTAGTCTGTGTTATAGAGCGAGAGCACTAGGTGCCCAGGGCGGAAATAACTTTAATCATTGTGTAATTATTTGTAACTTGCATCAGACTTCCAGTAAAGGACAGTTTAATGGGACCACTGTGTGCGTGTCTGTTAATGTGCATTTTATCTAACCCTTTCCTTTCCGGGTAATGCTCATTACAATTGAACCCTTTCCCCACCCCCTGCCTATAGTTCATTGTGAAAGGTCTCCACTCATCATTCAGGAAGGGTACTGCTTTGGGGAGCGAATATATCATCCATCTTTACTGCCATCGGGTGTGGGAGGGCCCAGGAAGTATTGGGGGAAGTGTGGGTGGTTGGGGGAGCTACTGCTGATCGCCCTGGAGGGCAAGAAGGACCAGCGCACCATCCCTAGGTTAGTGAATCCTAGGCCCCATCCACTCCTGCTGCTCGACCTCCACTTCAACATTCCTGGCCTACAGTCGGGGACTCAGCTGGACCCAGCTCTGCTGCTTTCTCGCTACCAGGTGGCCGTGTACATCCACTCCCATAAAGCAGGGATAATCCACCCTGCTACACATGCAAAAAATCGTCCAGTTTAAAAAAAAAAAAAGCCAGTCTCGTTTTCTGGAATGCGAGATGAGATATGTTTTGTGCAACATAAGCATATTTGTGCAGGCAGGGCCGCCACTAGGGGCATGCGAGAGGTGCGGTCGCACTGGGCCTAGGGCCTCGCGGGAGAAGAAAAAAAACGATTATCTTTAAAAAAAGAATTGTTTTATATAAAAATAAAAATAAATATAATGTTATTTAACAATCACTTTCCATCACAGACCGAAAATCTAGTTTTGCTTACAGGTGTCTAATGTGACTTACATCCATGCTTATATATTTCACACCTGCCTCACTATGCCTGCGACAGGCAGCGTGACTGTGTCCGTCATCTATCTGAAGCGGTGCGCATATAAAAAGCTGCCATTAAGGTGGGTGATTGTTTTTTAACACAATGTCGACGCGAGAACGCGATAAAGGGCGAAAATTTTGCTCCGGAAATTTACAAAGAAAAAAGAAGTGTTCAATAACAGATACATTTATCACAAAAAACTGCGACCCGACCGAAGCAGCCACAGCCACAGCAGGGCCTCGCAGGGGAAAGAAGCTAGCAAGCGAAGCTAGCAGCACCAGGGCTGCCCAGCCCCAGAGCCAGGTGACAAATGTGAAGAGCAGTGAAGATGAGGAGGATGGCGAGGTCGCCGCCACTGCGACCATAAAGACATCATCATGCATGACATCATGCATGCTAGACAAAATGTCAGAAGTTTGGAAGCATTTTTTTATTGAAACCGAAGCCAGTCCAATATATACCGGACGCGCGCCGCCAGGACGGACGTTTCCATATGGAAGGCATAGAGAAGTGCCTGTGTGGGATATTGATTCAACATCAAGGTGGGACCGAGACGGAGGGATACACACACACGACGTGGTACATCAGGAGGACGCATTCAGCTCAAGGAAAGTGCAAACACTAATGTTTTCTGAGTGGAATCGCCGTATTCTACTAGTGCTAGGATTGCTAGTGGGAGCTAACTGGCTAAGTGGCTCTGCTAGCCATCCGAGTGCTAACACACTGCTAGCCGCTAGCCAACCAAGTGCTAACACTGCATATTTCTCTCACTATGAATTGAAAATGGGGGACCCTGATGTAAACAAGACAAACGTCTTTCTCTGGTCTGCATCCCCTTAACAATTGTGTGTATTGAGCCGTACTGTATTGTACCCATTCTGCAATCTGTTAAATAAAGTTTTCATTCATTCACTCGTATGGTGAATGTAATGCGACCCGCCGCGCTCGACTGGGGCTATTTCAAGGGAACAGAGGGTCTTGACACATGACATGGTACATCAGGAGTGCAAACGCTAAAGTTTTCTGAGTGGAATCACCGTATTCTACTAGTGCTAGGATTGCTAGTGGGAGCTAACTGGCTAAGTGTCTCTGCTAGCCATCCGAGTGCTAACACACTGCTAGCCGCTAGCCAACCAAGTGCTAACACTGCATATTTCTCTCACTATGAATTGAAAATGAGAGACCCTGATGTAAACAAGACAAACGTATTTATTGAGCCGTACTGTATTGTACCCATTCTGCAATCTGTTAAATAAAGTTTTCATTCATTCATTCACTCGTATGGTGAATGTAATGCAAGCCGCCGCGCTCGACTGGGGCTATTTCAAGGGAACAGAGGGGCTTGTCTCGCTTCGCCAGTTTCTGACAAAAATGCGTCAAATTGGTATGACTTCTACCTATCTATAAAATATAGTCAATAGTTTGACATGTATGCCCAGCCTCGGGCTATTTTAAGAATACGTTGACTGTATGCCCAGCCTCGGGCTACCAGCTGACAGGCAGAGCTGCATTCGTAATGGCTGTTCTAGACGGGTGTGTGTGTGTGTGTTTGCGCATGTGTCGGAAATGTGTGCGTTTGACAATAGACACATAGCAATAATATAAAATATAGATTTAGCTCTACAAACAACCTCACGCACAGTCAAACCTTGTTATGAGAAGCTGGCCTTATAGAGTGAGATTAGACGGATCCCAGTGGCCGCGAAAGTGGCAAAAATAAGTATTCATTCATTCATTAATTAGTAAAAAAAAAAAAAAAAATGTTAACCTTTATTTCGCACAGCCAGGGCCTCGCATTTAAATCTCGCACAGGGCCTCGCATTTCTCCCAGATGGCACTTGCTCGCCTGAAACCTATATTATTTCCAGGTCAAAGGTAAACACAACCATATATGGATGCTGGGATAATTACAAAGGCATTTTATGATGGAGTTCGGTAAAATAGACGTTACCTTTGTCAGCAGGTCCACCAAAAATTACAATGGATGGATCGTCACCGTTTGTCCTCTTCATAATGATCTCCAATAGTTCGCTCTAGGCGATCGCCATTGCCGAACATTAGCTGTCTGTAGTCTGGGGTGCTCATAATAAACCTCTCCATAAAACAGGGATACTGTGAGGTTCGCCTTTCCCTTGACCTTTAATTCCTCCTCACCTCACTAGCCCCCTCCTCACCTCACTAGCCCCCACCCTCGCGTTCGTTTACTCTCGTTTGCTCTTCAGCAGCCACACCCTTGGACTACCTGTCATTATGTGTTTGATTGGTCTGGTGCCGAACACACACTTCTAGTTCGAGTATCAATTACCATCACGCACCTGATGTGTATTCTAATTAGTGCCCCTGTGGGCTTTAAGTACCTCGCTCTTCCCCTCAGTCCTGGGCGGGAGGTTCTCTGTCTGTAGGCTCCTACGGGAGTTTCTGTTTCTGTCTTTATGTTGTTTTCATCTCCGGCGTGAGATGCGCTCAAGCCTTCGCCTCCTGTCGCCGTTTGCCTGGAGGGAGACACTGTACTGCGCTCTCTAAACCTCTACGGGAGGTATTCCAGTGTTCCACTCCAGACCTCCGAGCCAGACGCGCTCTTCACTCCAGACGCGCATCCAGACGCGCATCCAGACCTCCGAGCCAGACGCGCTCTTCACTCCAGACGCGCATCCAGACGCGCATCCAGACCTCCGAGCCAGACGCGCTCTTCACTCCAGACGCGCATCCAGACCTCCGAGCCAGACGCGCTCTTCACTCCAGACGCGCTCTTCACTCCAGACGCGCATCCAGACGCGCATCCAGACCTCCGAGCCAGATGCGCTCTCCGTACCGGCGCATACTCAAAGCAGACGCGCACCACTCAGACCTCCGCGCCAGATGCGCTCTCCGTACCGGCGCGTACTCCAAGCAGACGCGCACCACTCAGACCTCCGCGCCAGATGCGCTCTCCGTACCGGCGCGTACTCCAAGCAGACGCGCACCACTCAGACCTCCGCGCCTGATGCGCTCTCCGAGCCGGCGCTCTCTCCTCCAGACGTCTAGCCTGCGCCCTCCTATCCCTGTAAGCAGCTCTGACCCTCGCCCTGTTCCAAGGCCAGAACCCTGTTTTCTCTGTCCCTGTCCCCAGCCCGCCTCCGCGGGCCTCTGTCCCTGTTTTCCCCTCTCTAGTCTTCCTAGTCCTCCCTGTCCAGTCCTTCTAGTCCTCCTAGTCCTCCCTGTCCCCAGCCCGCCTCCGCGGGCCTCTGTCCCTGTTTCCCCTCTCTAGTCCTCCTAGTCCTCCCTGTCCCCAGCCCGCCTCCGCGGGCCTCTGTCCCTGTTTCCCCTCTCTAGTTCCTCCTAGTCCTCCCTGTCCAGTCCTCCTAGTCCTCCCTGTTCCTGCCCTGTTCCCTTGCCCTGGCCCTGTCCGTTAGCCTTTCCCTTAGCCTTCCCCTTAGCCAGCTCGCCTCTTAAAGGCACTGTGCCTATTTCCCTATTCTTGTTTTCCTTTGATTTGTGTTCTCCCTTAAAGGGACAGTGCCGTTTTCTGTTGTTTTCAATAAATGCCCAGTTCTTGGCTTACTCTCATACCTGTCTTGTGTTGTGTGATTGGGGTCGGTTACAAACCATAACAGTTACATCCCAAAATACTTCAAAATTGCGAGAGTGACCCCCCTGCACAAAAAAGGCAGCAAATTAGACCCAGGCAACTACCACCCTGTTTCTATTCTTACATCTATCTCAAAAGTCACGAAAAAAAAGCTAATCTACGAATTCCGATCTGGCTTCAGAACATCCCACTCCACGGACACATGCCTTCTCTATTTGAATGACCACATCAAACAAGAGGTGGACGCGGGCAAATTCTGTGGCATAGTCATGCTGGACCTCCAGAAGGCTTTCGACACTGTCAATAACTCCATTCTGATTGACAAGCTAAAAGCAATTGGTTTTGATAGTTCATCAGTGAGCTGGATGCAATCCTACCTGGAGGGGAGAGAACAGATGGTGGAGGTAAACGGTATGCTAACCCCCCCCCCCTCCCAGTGAGCTGCGGTGTTCCACAAGGAAGCATACTAGGACCGTTACTGTTTCTAATTTATGCAAATGACATGTCATCAGCTTGTGACTGCAACTTGTTCCTGTTCGCAGATGACTCAGCCCTGCTGGTCTCTGACAGGGACAAGTTTCAGGTTGAAAAAGCCCTCAGCTCGGAACTCGGCAGAATCTGCACCTGGCTCGCTGATAACAAACTATCATTACACCTGGGTAAAACAGAGTCCATTCTCTTTGGATCAAATAACAAACTCAGCAAGGCCAACTCTGTTACAGTGGGTGACAATATTGTCACAAGGAAAGATGAAATTACATACCTGGGCCCTCATTTATCAATGCTGCGTACGCACCGATATGTGCGTAAACCGTGCGTACGATCATTTCTATGCAAAGTGTGGGATTTATCAAAATGAACGTGTGCTTGAGATTGTGCGTATATCTACGCACAGCTCAGACCGTGACTTGTCGGTAGAAGCGGTAGAATATGAAGACTGCAACATGAGATGGACTTTCATGCATTAGTTTCAACACTGACGTGTTCTGTATGACCCGTAATTCATTATAGTTAATTGTAAAATAGCGACAGTAGTGTAATTATTGTCAAACCCTATAAATAGCATTTGGAATAGGTCTTTCTTTCCGAATGAATGCAGCATGGTTTATCTATAATAGCGTTATCGGAATACTATGGGGTGTACTGACTGTGCTCCGTGGGGATCGGGGCCCCGTTCCATGTACCGGGATAACCGAGTTAGCCGGATAACTTTAGCTGGATAACTGGGTTAGCCTGACTTTCCGATTTCATGTACCTGGATTTCCCAAATCACCATGACAACATATCCAAAAGTTTGAGCCTGCTCGAAAGCAGAGTTCAAGTTCAAGTTAGCCTGAACTATCGCCACGCCCCCGCAAAGAAGTGACAGCCCGTTTCCTGAAACTATTCCCACAGTCTACGATCTGCATTATACCATTCTGAATTACGTTTTTGTGCTCCATTCTTCCAGAGGGGGCTTTTGAAATGTAAAATAGACCCAAAATGCTGATATTAAATTCACTTTGTCCTAAATAATGCACGTTATATATACCGTGGCGACGGTGGCGCTCGCTCGTGCGATGTACACATGATGTGGTTATTTTAATTGTAACTGGGATTAAGATGTCTGATGAGATGCGCTGTTTGACGGATTTGAGAAATTGAATGAGCCGTTGACGTCACATTAATGAATGAGGATAAAGAGATAAACTTCATTCAAAACAACGGATATTCTAAACACGGGTCTCTCGTTCATTAATGTATAAACAATGAATTTATCCCATCTGGCCCAGTGGCCCAGCGGTAGTGCTCATGCCTGCCAATTCAGCGACCGGGGTTCAAATCCCCGTGTTTCCAATATGATTTTTTTGAATATAATATTAATGATTATACGCCAAAGTAGCCTGGTTTTAAGTTAAAATATTATAAATCTACATGCATTGAGGATGTCATTCTTTATATAGCTCTCAACGTGCACCAAATTGAATTATTCCTATATTGCAAAAAGAAGGAAAAGACTAGGGCCTTGAACCCCGGTCGTCCGTGTGAAAGTCAAAAGAAGAACCCGTTACACCACAGAGAAGATAAGTAAAAGATTGACTATACATCAATCAATGGGTAAGAGAGCCGTATCGTAATTCTGTATAACAGTTAACTAATAATTTTCGCTAGCAAGATCTCATTTGATTATTCAATCCAGCAGGCAAGTTTAAAGAAATATAATCTGATTGATTGAGGTAATGAGGGACTTAGAATTAGCCTATAGATAACGCATTTAACTTGTCGGCGAGGCGATTGAGCCTATTGCAATCTGTCAATAAAGTCTTAAATCAATTAATCAATCAATGCCGTTGAGAATCAGGGTCTCTGCCATCGATACGTGCTGGCTTTCCACCTAAAACGGGAGCGCGCATCTAGCCTGACTTGAGCCTGACTCTCAAGTCTGGCTTGAGTTAACGAGACTGAATCCTCCTTTGTGAAACAGGAAAATCCCGGCTTTGAACATCGGGTTAACTGAAGCTGGATAATGGACATGTTGATCGACTTAGTTGAACCACGTACATGAAACAGGGCCCTGTTTTCAGAGATATTTGCAGAGAGAACATAATACTAACTAGAGACACTGGGATCGAATCGAGCTGTCAGTGGTACCTCCGGCTTGGTCGGTCGTCCATACTAACACAATTGACAGTGTTAGCGGGTGGGAAGCCGGTGGGGTATGTATCCTGGTCGTTGTAAACAGCGACTCCTACAGGTCAGTCGGGGCGCCTGCTCAGCAAGGAAGGGAACTGGGGGAGGTAGTGTGATCCTCCCACGCGTTACACTCCCCCAGTGAGAGTCCTCGCTGTCAGGTGAAAAGAAGCGGTTGGTTGACTCCACATGTGTCGGAGGAAGCGTGTGGTAGTCTTCACCCTCCCAGACCAACGGTAGGAGGTAAGTGCGCAACGACGAGGAAGGGAATTGGCATAACGACTAAATTGGGGTTGGGAGAAAAATATGGAAAAAGGGGGGGAAAAGATTTTTTAAAAGAATAAAAAAAACTAGAGTCCGCTACCCGAGACACATTCTCCTTGATTTGTACCGCAATTTGGGACCCAAATTGGAGCATGGAACAAAACGCACAAATGCCATCCCCATGCACATTCAAGTGAAAACGCACGTTATAAGTGTGATCGTTTTGTCCTCTTCATAATAGTCTCCACAAGTCGCAATCGCCATAGCCATACTATTCGGGTTCCTGAGAAGCGCTATACAAATCAAATTAATTATTATTATTATTATTATTGTCTCCATAGCTCTACTCACTGCTGCTCGCTCTCTAGTGCTTTGAGTGCTCTCGGCTGCAGCGTGGGGAGGCCCCACACTAAACTAGCCCAGTTCAAAAGGTAGGCGATACTGCCACCTGTCGGGATTCGATCGTCATTTAAATTATAACATACTCGGAGGTCCCTAGAACACACACTAAAGGCGCTCCCATAGTCCAGCAGACTGTACACAGAGCAGACTCCGCGGAGGTCCGCGCGGACTCTTTGAGCCTTCATAGTCACGCGCCAGTTTACACAATTGTCCCCACGCTGTTCAACTTCTGTCATGTCGTCGTCATCCGATGTCAAAATAAAGAGTATGTTATCTCCGTTTCCAATATTTCGATAATAAAACGGGCAGTTTTACGCACTTGAATAACAGGTATATAGGCAGCGAGATGCAATGTACCGTATAGGCTTGAGGTGGACAGCGCGTGGTGCTGAAAAGACACGCATTGCATGAAATAAAAGCACCAGTTTCATTTCAAAATATTGGAAACGGAGATAACATTCTATGTTATCTCCGTTTCCAATATTTCGAAATAAAACTGGCAATTTTACACCCTTCATTTAGAAAAGCCATTCAAACATCTCTCTTGGCACGGAGCGAGTGTTCAGAGTAAAATGCAGATCGGCGTCACATTAAATGCAGTTCGATGTCAACCAAAACGCTGAGCAGCGTTTTGTGTGACACCAAGTCAGCGGCGCGGATGTCCGCGCGTCAGAAAATTGGAGCTTCGCACCTGTGGGTCTGCTGTCCGCTGAGATCAAAGCTCAAGAGTCCGCGCGGACCTCCGCGGAGTCTGCTCTGTGTACAGTCTGCTGGACTATGGGAGCGCCTTAAGGTCTGTGTGACTATTTAGAATAATAATAATTAAAAACATTTATTTTTATTTTTTTAAACAAGATTTCTCGTTTTTGGCACTCAACCGCTGGCTTTCAAAAACGAGATATCTCGTTTTTGGCGCTCAATGAGTTGTTAAGAATTCAAATATTTGCTTTCAGTAAACCTTACATTAATTGTCGTTGTCTAATGGATATCTCTTTGATTTCTAGCTTCAGGAGAGTGACACACATGCTCACAGAAAACGACTGAATTGTCATGTAGCACATGATAACATAATATGTGAATTCTTAAAATGGGTGGCATTCCCCTTTAAAGCACCAATCCATATTTTTTTCAAGCACATACTGGTACATATGGGGTATATTCACATTAAAGAGTTTGAGATGAGAGTTTGAAAACAAGCTTTTTGGTAGTTTCTTAACTCATAATAAAGCAGGCTAGGAGGGTACACAAGTCTGTAAACATTTGAGTAAAACAGACCCATTTAGTTTTTTAAGATGTGGTATGAGAGTTTATTAAACTCTAATATTAATATTAATATTAAGAGTTTAAAACTTTATTAACAGATTGCAGAATGGGTACAATACAGTACAGCTCAATATAAACAACTGCTAAGAGAATGAAGACCAGAAAAATACTTTCGTCTTGTTTACATCAGGGTCCTGAGGAGGGATAACTGTCATGTAGACTTTTCACAGTCATGACATTGTGGCAGCACTTAATTATGTTAATGCTATTCAGGTGAGGGGTGTTGCTGGAGGTATTGTTGACGCCCAGCTGGAGTGTCTGAAGTGTGAAAATGTGGCCTGCCCAAGAAGCATTATCTCTAGGGATGTCCGATATTATCGGCCTACCAATATTATCGGCCGATATTAGCATAAAAATGTGATAAAAAAAAAAACATTTATTTAACCTTTATTTAGCCAGGCAAGCAAGTAAGAACAAATTATTATTTTATTTATTGTCAAAGTATGCATAATGTTGTGTTAATTACACGACAAGAGATATGTAATGTTAATTACCTGAAATTATTCAGTTTTTTTTGGGGGGGGGGGGGGAAACCCTGCATATATCGGTATCGGTTGATATCGGTATCGGAAATTGAGAGTTGGACAATATCGGTATATCGGTATCAGTAAAAAAGCCAATATCGAACATCCCTAATTATCTCCTCTTAAGTATTCTAGAAAACAGACTGCTTTACAAGTTATAAATGAGCACATCATGTTCAAAAAATTCTCAGATTTCAACATATGACACATTTGAAAGCTTACATTCTGTACTTTTGCAATCTGGAAAAATCTGAAAAATGAAAATGTAGACATCTGGCACAAATGGCTGTGTCTACATTAATTCAGTGTAAGGTACTCCAGATTTGACTAATGTTAGTGCTTATATCAAAAGAAGAAAAATCTCAGAAATAAACTAGAGAATGAAAACATGTCTCCATTGCTATTTCTTATTTCTGGTGGTGGGGCGACCCATTTGATTACATTTAGATTACTCATTGAGCGTAAGGGCTTGACGCCACATGGGTGTCTACAGGCATGCGTTGTTCATGGGACGGGGTAGCACGGTGTGTAACCTCACTCGCTATTTGCATATCAATAGCTCCGGTCGTCAGGTGTGTTAAATACGTTCTCAGACACATTCACACCTAACCTTGTTGTGAAGACGTGTTACATTCCATTCGTAGAGGCAATTAGGCACTGTCTTTAGTCTGTGCCCAAGCGAGGGGACATTAAATGCGCATTCGCGGGAGCGCGCGCACGCGCCGGGAGCGCGCGTGCACGTGGTGCGTGTCACCCCAGATGATTTCAACAACGCACCACTGGGTGTCTATAAGGTCCATAGATGTCCCTAGATACCAAGAACATGCAAATGGACCTTGTAGAAGTGGAGCAATCTTCCATTTACTTAGGTATATTTAGGCAGATTTTCAGAAAATAGGGCTCCGGGCTTAAGAGGTTAAAGGATAAGGCCGGGGTGTCATATATTTTCAATATAGCCTACAAAACCCACAATGCATTTCTTCTACTTACAAGTTTGGTCCATCCAGCAAACACAACATTATAGCTCATATCCAGAAGTCATAGAATAGAACTCCAGTTGTCCATAAAACTGTTAAAACAAGTCACATAGCTGTACGTTTGCTTTTGTCAATACAATTCATTATTGCGATGAATATGGACTTGTAAAGGAGAAGAAATGCATTGTATGTTTTTTGGTCTTTTCGTAGGCTATGTTGACAATAAGAAAAATATAAAATGACACTGGCCTTATCCGTTAAGCCCATCTGGTTCCACACCTCTGTTACCCTCTTGGAGAGACCGATATGTTTTGGCTGTGTGTGTTCTGATGTTATTGATGCTACTCACGTTGACCACAGCTTCCTTGGTCTGAGCCATGTCAGAGATGACACCATCTGTGATCATCAGCAGCACAAAGTACTGGGAACCGTCTGTCACATCCGCCGCACACCTGACACACACAACACACAACACACAACACACAACACACAACACACACACACACACACACACACACACACAGGCACACGCACACACATGCACATAGGTTAGGGGTGTGTATTTATGGTCAAGATGATGCTTGTTCTTGTGGGTGTGTGTGTGTACTGTATGTGTGTGGGTGTGTGCGAGTGTGCATAAGGGGGTATATGAGGGTGTAAGTGGCATGGGGGAATGTATGTGTGTGTGTGTGTGTGTGTGTGTGTGTGTGTGTGTGTGTGTGTGTGTGTGTGTGTGTGTGTGTGTGTGTGTGTGTGTGTGTGTGTGTGTGTGTGTGTGTGTGTGTGTGTGTGTGTGTGTGTGTGTGTGTGTGTGTGTGTGTGTTTGTGTGTGGGGATGCATTTGGGCATTAGGGGTATATGTCTCTGTGTGTCTGTATGCATGACTACATGTGATCACACACATAGTTTGCATCACCACATCACCATTCAATGACAACAGCAGCATAATAGTGGCTGAAAAGTTCTGCCAACATTACATGTACTGTCTGCTACCCAGTCTGTCTGTTCCAAACCTGACTCCAATGGTTCATGGTTCATCTGTTTCTGCTCCAGATAGTGTGTGTGTGTGTGTGTGTGTGTGTGTGGGTGTGTGTGTGTGTGTGTGCGTATTTGTTGCGTGTGTGCGCATGTGCAATCCCACTTCTGAGAGAGGAGGATATGAGTGTAATGCAGCTCGATGACAAAAAGGGCATTTTGAACATCTGGATCATTGTACCTGCCAAGAGAAACAAAAGATCTGCCGCAACTTCGTCCTTCAACCGCAGGAACTGGGGAAGAACTAGCAAGGGACAACATTTCAGCAACTCTTTGGAGGCAGATGGATGTTCTAAAAATAATGTTTTTTATTCATACAATTAAAACCAATGCATTTGGGTAACATGCCTTCATCAGGGTTGGTTACTACTACAGGTTACACATGGCTTTTAAACCCTGGCAAATGTGTCTGCTAACAACAGCTGTAGGTATCCATGAGCCTTGGCTTGAGAATATACTGAGATAGAAGGTAATTTGTCACAGTTATCACTTTCATTGAATATATTGAATTGAATTGAAAAACCTTTGTTTATCCCCGAGGGGAGATTCAGATGTCCATCACAGCATAACAGCAATTAAAAATGTTAATAGAAACAGTTAATACATACTTATTTATTTATTTAGTATGTGTTAAAAACAAAGATGGACAAATACATAGGGCTAAAAGAAGAGCTAAAATAGGGCTAAAATATAGCTAAAAGTGGTGAATGGAAGAAAAGAAAAAGAAACAAGTCCAATCGTGATGTTAATTAATTAATTGGTTACAGTCCACAACCCAGCTCCTCCAGTCCACGGCAGTTAGCCCGTCCTGGTGGCCTGTACGTTAATGCCAAGCAAGCAGTGCAAAAATGCTTCCGCATTCGTCACCGCACGCTAGTGCGGTAAAGCGCCCTTCTTTTCAGACAAATGCTACCGTGCGTGCACCGGCGGCGGCGTGCTCGCTCAGGTGCGTGCGTGCGCCGGCGTGCTCGCGCGAGGTGCCCGCGCATGCGACACGAGCGGAGCTCAATATATATAAGTCACCGCCCCTTATTCAGTATCCAACAAATAGCTCAATCGGCAAGGACACATGGCTGTGGATCCTATGGCTTGTTTGCTGGCGAGTTCGAATCCCATCGAAAATATTTTTTAACGTGATTTTTTTTTAACGTGTATTCTTTCGCCGATTAAGGTTAGGCATTGTTTCGGAGTTGGTTAAGGTTAGAACGGTTAAGTTTAGGCGCTGTTAAGGAGCTGGTTAAGGTTAGAGTTTGTCAAAGAGAATGGCAATATAATTTCTATGGTTAAGGTTAAGGTTAGGCATTGTTTCGGAGTTGGTTAAGGTTAGAACGGTTAAGTTTAGGCGCTGTTAAGGAGCTGGTTAAGGTTAGAGTTTGTCAAAGAGAATGGCAATAGACAGCCTATTTCCGCGAAAATGAAAGGCGCATTACTGCATGCCACTACGGTAAATTTTTGCACTGCTTGCTTGGCATAAAGCTACACGCGTCCTGGTGTTGCCCCCCCCAGCATACCACAGCGAATAAGAGGGCACTAGACTAGAACATCTGCAGACATTAAAAGACCTGAGCCCTCTCAGGAAGAACAGTCTGCTCTGTCCCTTCCTGTAGAGGGCCTCTGTGTTGTCCGTCCAGTCCAGTTTATTGTTCATGACACCCAGGAATTTGTTATCCACCATTTCCACCTCAAGTCAAGTCAAGTCAAGTCAAGAGTTTTATTTGTCACGGCATACAAGCATACAGTGAAATGCGGGGGGTCATGCCTGCAGCGATTGTGCAATAATACAAGTAATAAGAATAGGATGAGAATAAGACATTTGTGCAATAATACAAGTAAAAAGAATAAGACATAACAGGTATAATGTACATAAAGTTTACAAAAAGCATGGTAAGACATGCTAAGGTCCTGCGATAGTGCAATACACTGTTAGCTACGGATGAGGCACTGGGTCTTATGTACACTACTATACAATGCTATACTATACAATCTACAGTTATACTATGTGTCCTTATGCTAGCTTGCTATATCCATCTGTTTACTATACAAGAACCACCCCCGTTCTTGTTTTTAAAGTGACCTTTTCATTGTGTAAAGTGACCGTTGAGTGTGAGCGTGTGCAGCATGTGTGTGTGTGTATTCATGCTAAAGTGACTGCTAGTGTGTGAGCGTATACAGTGTGTGTGTTGTGTGTGTGCTGCTTGTGTGTGGAGAGTTCAGTGTTCAAGACTCTGATGGCCTGGGGGAAGAAGCTGAGCCGAAGTCTCTCTGTCCTAGTTGCTGGTGTTCGCAGCAGCTTAAACAGGCTGTTGTTGGGGTGGTGAGGATCTTTCCTTATTCTGCAGGCTCTGGATTTGCACCTCTTGTTATATAAGACCTGCAGGGGTGGTAGTGCAATACCCGTAGTACGGTCAGCTGAGCGCACCACTCACTGTAGGGCCTTCTTGTCCTGTGCCGTGCTGTTTCCATACCAGGCAGTGATGTTTCCAGTCAAGATGCTCTCTACAGCTCCGGAGTAGAAGGACTGGAGTATCTTCCCAATACTCTGAACTTCCTTAACTGTCTCAGGTGGTAGAGGCGCTGCTTCGCCTTCTTTACGACTGAGTCTATGTGTGTTGTCCATGTCAGGTCCTCTGAGATGTGGACCCCCAGGTACTTGAAGCTGCTCACCCTGTCCACGGTAGCCCCGTTTATCCTCAGTGGTGTGTGTGTCCCCTGCTGTGTTCTCCTAAAATCCATGATCAGCTCCTTGGTTTTACCACTGTTCAGGAGCAGGCTGTTGTCCTGACACCAGCGTTCCAGTACCTCAACCTCCTCCCGGTAGGCCTTCTCGTCGTTGTCAGAGATCAGCCCCACCACCACTGTGTCGTCCGCAAACTTCACTATGGAGTTGGAGCTGAACTTGGCCACATAATCATGTGTGTATAGTGAATACAGCAGGGGGCTCAGAACACAGCCCTGGGGGGACCCGATACTCAGGGTGATGGTGTTGGAGGTCTGACCCCCCACCCTGACCGCCTGGGGCCTTTCACTCAGAAAGTCCAGTATCCAGGCGCTCAGAGCGGAGCTCAGACCCAGCTTGATCAGCTTGTCCACCAGTATGGTGGGGACTATGGTGTTGAACGCTGAGCTATAGTCAATGAACAACAGTCTCACATAGCCCCCCTTCTGGCAGTCTAGGTGAGAGAGGGTGCTGTGTAGCACTTGGGAGACCGCATCGTCAGTGGACCTGTTTGGCCTTTATGCAAATTGCATAGGGTCCATATCTGTAACGGTCCCCCCGGTCCTGCTCCACAACCCCCATTTGTCCATGGACATTTTCCCCCCAGTACTGCGTCACAACCCTCATCTGTCCATGGACATATCCCTTACCTGAACTACGGCTCTCAACCACCAGGTGGCCTAGTTCAGTGTATTCATCGTTGTTATATTTTACTTATTAATGTCCTGTCTGTCATCACTAATCTGTTGTGTGTTCATCTGTTGTCGGTGCTGTGCACCGTTGTCTAATTTAGTTTTGTCTCCCTTGTGTTGTATCTATGTGCGTTTGGTCTGGTCATGTTTTGTATATGTACCTTGTGTTGTTTTCTGTTTAGTCACCTCCCCAGCTGTGTGTCATTCACTAATCATCCTCTTGTCTCTAATTAGTCCCTGTACTTAAGTGTGGTTGGCCCAGCAGTCATTACTTTTGTTTGCTGTCACCGTCGTGAGTACTCTGTGTAGTTGTGTTTATTTCGTTTTGAGACCACGGTCTCTCTTTTCTTTTTTAGTTTCTAAGGCCGTTGTTACACACACTGTTTTTGTGCTCGTTTGAATACGTTTTTGAATATGTTTGCTGTCCCTATTAGATAGAAATGCCGTTTTGGCAGGAAACGTTTTGGCCCTACTGAAAATGCTAAATTGTGTTTCATTTTTGGTATAACGCCAAAAACTCGCCGACAACGTGTCGTGTAATCTGCGCGGAGCCGTTGTTGCTCAACGCCCATGCGCAGTAGATACCCACATCTGCGTGCTCTCTCTCACCAATGTCCGGTGACAACAGAGCTATAGCTGCAGCTACCATGTGTTGTCAAGTTATTGTTACAAGGACCCCAGTCCAAGCTACAACAGTCTGCATTCCCTTAACAATTGTTTGTATTGAGCCGTATTGTATTGTACCCATTCTGCGATATGTTAAATAAAGTTTACATCCATTCATTCTGCTAGCATTACCGATTGCATGAGCAGCTGGCTAACGTGAGCTAGCGTTAGCTATCAGACCCTGTTAGCTCCTCTTTAAATCTTAACAAGCATTAAACAAAATGGCCCAGTCATCTATTCACTTTTGTTTAATACACGAGGCGTTGTCTCTAATGTTATCTAGCTACTGATAGCTCCCGATATCATCAGTTTGGTGCTGGCTGGTTAACGTGAGCAAAATGTTAGCTGCTAGCCACAATGCTATACTGTTATACTGGCATATTCCATTCATGTTAGCATGTAGCTAACAATGTAGCTAACAACATCGCCAATCTTTTTTTAGACTAAACTATCCGCTGTTGGTGGTCACTTGTGTTGATGTTAGTTTTGTTTCATCAACAAATGAGAGGCAGAACACACAGTGAATGTGTCCGTTTTGTTTATTGCACTTTTATTACACTTTTACTGAAAAATAAGTGCTGCATTGGGTAAATAGGCATTGTTGACATTTTCTTTGCAGGAAGTGTATTGGCACATTCAAGTTCTGATTGGTTGAAAATTGCCTTCATGTTCGCCACCTACTGCCACCTACTGCTTTGGCAGTGTACTACATCACTGTGCTCAGGTGACAAAACGAAAGTGTGACTCGCCTACCGCTACGTTGCGACCTGGAAAAGCGAAACTCATCTGAAAACGAAATGAAAACATTAGTCAGTCTAACCGCAGCCTAAGTGTTCCTTTTTATATTATGCTCAGTGTTTCACAATTAAAGTGCACGTTATTTTGAAAGAGCCAACCACGCATTCCGCCTCATGTCAATTCTCTCCACATGTATCTGCTGCAATTGGGTTCCACACACCACCATGCCAACCAAACGTTCCAATCGTAACACATATCACTGGGGAGGGAGGCACAAATGTAATCCTTAACCAGCCTCTCAAAACATTTCATGACCACAGAGGTGAATGCCACCGGTCTGTAGTCATTAAGACCTGTTGGGGAGGATTTCTTTGGTACCGGGATTATAGTGGACACCTTGAAACAGGCAGGGACCACAGACTCAGCCAGGGATAGATTAAATATGGTGGTGAACACTGGGGCTAGCTGGTTAGCACAGGACTTAAGTATACGTCCTGTTATCCCATCTGGGCCAGCTGCCTTTCTGGTGTTCACCCGCATAAATGCTCTTCTCACACTGTGTTCCGTCAATGAGAGAGTGCCCCCCCGCGGATGCCCCCCCCCCCCTCCACGACGGCCGGCGCGTCAATGACGTTGTTAGCCGGTGAGCTAGCGTCGCTACTGTTTGCACCAAACCGTGCGTAAAAGGAGTTGAGCTGGTCCGCGAGAGAGGCGTCGGCACTCCCCATTGAGGGGGGCGCTGACTTTGTAGTCAGTTATCATCCGTAGTCCGCGCCATAAACCTTGTGTCATTCTGGGCCAATTGTGCCTCCATCTTGTCAGCGTATGACCTCTTAGCAAGTTTTACAGCCTTGCGCAGAGTATAGACTGTAGCCTTATACTCCTCCATGTTTCCTGACGCTCTGCCCAGGTTATAAGCAGTGGTGCCAGTTTTCAGAGCCGCTCGGATAGTACTGTCAACCCACGGTTTCTGGTTCGGGAAGACTCGAACCTTCTTCGTGGGGACAATGCTATCTGCTAGTGTTGTTATGAAACTCACAACAACATCCGCGAACTCACTGACGCCACTGGAGCATCCCCCAGTCGATGTCATCAAGTGCGTCCTGTAGCGTGGCCTCTGATTGGTCGGACCACTTCTTTACCTCTACCTTACCTTTATCTCTGCCTGTAAGCGGGGATAAGCAATATGGCGTCGTGATCAGATGTGCTTGTAGCTCCCGCTAATGGAGGGGCCGGTACTGCCTTGTAACCGGCTCTAAACGGGGTGTAACAGTGGTCGAGCGTATTTCCTCCCCTTGTGGTGCAAGCGATGTGCTGAAAAAAGTTAGGCATCACTTTCTTCAGGTTCGCTTGATTGAAGTCGCCGGCTACTATCATGGCTGCATCTGGGTGCTTGTTCTGTTGTTTACTTAGATGTCCTTGAAGATCCGCCAGGTGGAATGTACCCCCTGGATGATGATGGGAGTTGGGGGCTTCCTCCTGCTCCGCCGATGGTCTACCACCATCTCCTTCATCTTGCTGATGTTGCTGATGTTGAGCTACCACTCACAGATACCACTCACTGTTGTCAATGCCTTCTTAGACAAACCAACCCATGCATATGGCAATCCATGCAGCAGTCCTTGGCTCTGCCTGGAGCTAGACTAATGCTCCTGATATTTGGCAGGCTTGGTCTTGTCCACAGACTTGCACTTAGTGGCTTGAAGGATGCAGACCCGAGAGCCAAGCAGCTGCACAGCGGTGCCATTTTGTTTTCTGTATGAGTAAGATGAATTATATGTGTGGTATGTGATCTGTGGATTCAAATAAGGTATTTCAGGATGTATATGTGTGTGTGTGTGGTGTGTGTGTGTGTGTGTGTGTGTGTGTGTGTGTGTGTGTGTGTGTGTATAAGTGTAAGTCTGTAAAGTGTAAATGGGTTTGTCTCTCATCAGCCCTTGCTACAGACATGCATGTGTACACACACACACACACACACACACACACACACACACACACACACACACACACACACACACACACACACACACACACACACACACACACACACACACACACACACACACACACACACACACACACACACACACACACACACACACACACACACACACACACACACACACACACACACACACACACACACACAATTACACAGCAGTGGACCAGGAGTTCTCTCTCAACATCCATTACATTTCCCCCTCTATCCCCATCTCTCTTCTTCAATTCTCTCTCTCTCTCTCTCTCTCTCTCTCTCTCTCTCTCTCTCTCTCTCTCTCTCTCTCTCTCTCTCTCTCTCTCTCTCTCTCTCTCTCTCTCTCTGTCTCTGTATGTCTGTCTGTCTCTCTGTATGTCTGTCTCTCTTTCTGTATGTCTGTCTCTCCCCGCATTTCACTGTATGCTTGTATGCCGTGACAAATAAAACTCTTGACTCTCTTTCTCTGTCTCCCTCTCTCTGTCTCTCTCTTTCTCTCTCTCTCTCTCTCTCTCTCTCTCTCTCTCTCTCTCTCTCTCTCTCTCTCTCTCTCTCTCTCTCTCTCTCTCTCTCTCTCTCTCTCTCTCTCTCTCTCTCTCTCTCTCTCTCTCTCTCTCTCTAGCTCATATTCCCATCTATCTATATACCTCTCTCTGTGAGACAGTGAACGTCTGCCAACAGGTTAAATGTGGAGTAGAGGTACCGATTGGCCTGAGGCGAGAACATCAGAGAGACAAAAGACTGCTGTTTCAGCTCACCTCTTTCTTTCTTTCTTTCTTTCTTTCTTTCTTTCTTTCTTTCTTTCTTTCTTTCTTTCTTTCTTTCTTTCTTTCTTTCTTTCTTTTTTTCTTTCTTTCTTTCTTTCTTCTTTCTTTCTTTCTTTCTTTCTTTCTTTCTTTCTTTCTTCTTTCTTTCTTTCTTTCTTCTTTCTTTCTTTCTTTCTTTCTTCTTTCTTTTTCTTTCTCTTTTTTTCTTTCTTTCTTTCTTTCTTTCTTTCTTTCTTTCTTTCTTTCTTTCTTTCTTCTTTCTTTCTTTCTTTCTTTCTTTCTTCTTTCTTTCTTTCTTTCTTTCTTTCTTTCTTTCTTTCTTTCTTTCTTTCTTTCTTGAGCTTGAAGCCTAATGGTTCTTTGATGTTTTTTTCCCTATGTGAGACAACACAGCTTAATGATGAGCAGGGGGTGGAATGCAACTATACATACTTTTACTGAAGTAACTGTACTTAAGTATAATTTTGGAGGTATTTGTACTTTATTGGAGTATTTAAATTTTAGTGGATTTTATAAAAAGATTTTTTTTTGGAAAGCACAGATAATGAGATAGATTACACAGCACAGATATTCTTATTACACAGATATATTATTATTATTATTTGGGAAAGAAATTATGTTGTGAGCTCTCGTATCTCGGCTGCTCCATGACGAGCAAGCTGCCCTTTGACCTCTCTGTATATGTAGGGGGCTATGTGTAAGAGTAGGGCTATGCAGTATACCAATTGAAATTGCCTTGTGTAAATTGACAATAAAGTCTTCTTATTCTTCTTCATCTTCTTGGTTATAGTGATTCAAAATGCAGTAGAATTGAAAAAGAAAATGGTCGACTAGACACATTTATGGATGATTGGGTGAAAATAATTGTCTCCAGAGGCCCAAGGCTTGTGAGCCCTTTCATTATTATGTATTAATGATCCAGTCCATAGCAGGTCTAACTGAAACGGCTAATATGTACCCACTTAAAATGTTGGAGTTGACTCAACTCCCCTGGAAATCGAGTCAGGGTCAAGTGAGAGGAAGATGAGATGACGAGATGAATGAGGGGCATAGGTGTGTGTGTGTGTGTGTGTGTGTGTGTGTGTGTGTGTGTGTGTGTGTGTGTGTGTGTGTGTGTGTGTGTGTGTGCGTGTGTGTGTGTGTGTGTGTGTGTGTGTGTAGGGGTTATATAAATGAAGGTGAAGAGAGAGGGTGAGAGGATGACAGTGCAAGAGAGCAAGAACGTTTCTCTGTTCTTGCACGATAATGATTCTCTTTCTGTCTGTCTGTCTAGAAGTTATGGAAACTGTTAGCAGATGCAAAAACAAGACATCTACTGACTGTAATGACCTAAGCATGTCACTTGTTAAAAAAAACAATGGATACCATAGTAAAACCGTTTACCTTCATATTATGCAACTTGTCATTCAGGAATGGTGTATTCCCAAATAAAATGAAAAAGGCAAAGGTCATCCCAGTCTACAAAGCAGGCAATAAACAACACTTCACAAACTACAGTTTGTGCCACCCTGTGGAATGGGCTAGAAAAAAAAAATCTATTTTCGATAGGTACAGAAGGGAAGAAGAGCTTTAATTGCATATTAATAAAAAAAGATACGTATGATACTGTATTGTACGTTATATCATATTACATTATATAATCATATTATAATTCATTTGTATATTATATTGAACTATATTTACAGTATATACTATTATATTATGGTACTATATTATATTGTATATATCATGTACTATATATCACATTATATATGTGTTGTATACACTATTATGTACTATATACTATTATATATACTATTATATACTGCAGGTATACTATACTGTAATGTGTACTGTAATGTGTACTATATGTGTGTAAGGTAATGTGTACTATATGTATGTACTATGTATGTATGTAAATAAAAAATGAATAAAAAAATAAAAACGAAACGTAAGTCTTCAGGGGTAGGGCCCGACAAGCCTAGTGCTTCTCCCTAGCCCTTTTCGGACAATTGGACAATTCTGCAATAGCAGCTGGTAAAACGTTGGCGATTTATGGAATGACCGTTATGTGTCCAAAGCCCGAAATAAAAAATAACTGAACTGAACTGTCTCTCTCTTTCTATGCTGAATGGGAGCTCAAGTCCTTGAGCCCACAGCAGAGCTAAATAATAGAAGCGTGTACGTTTTGATTCTGAAAAAGGATAATGCTGTGGGGGAAATATATGCCAGCAGATAGGATTTAGGTTTGTGTAACTGTATCAACAAGTTCCCACATTTTATTCATATATTCCCAAGTTTGCATTTCCCCCCCCAAAAGCGCCGGGGGGTTATTTTAGAATTTTGTTTTTAACGAGAACCACAGAGTTCCACCACTGGTACATATTACTTGATGCTACTCACTAGTACACTCTTCTACTTGATGCTACTCACTAGTACACTCTTCTACTTGAGACTACTCACTAGTACACTCTTCTACTTGAGGCTACTCACTAGTACACTCTTCTACTTGAGGCTTCTCACTAGTACACTCTTCTACTTGAGGCTTCTCACTAGTACACTCTTCTACTTGAATGGGGGGTATGGGGGGGTGCTAAGGGTGAGCGAGAAAGTGGCAGTCAGGAGAATGAGGCTGGCAGGTCACTGCCAGAGACATCATGAGATGCCAACCAGCAAACTTGTGCTGTGGGAACCAACACACGGGCATCGATCACGAGGACGTCCCACATTAACCTACGTGGACGTATTCAGGAGAGATGCAGGAACAGAATGCACCGGCGAGCTAGCCAGATGCATGGAGGATCGGGATGACTGGAAGCACCGATGGAGGGCCCGTCCGAGGACGACCTATAGATAGATACTTGAGGCTACTCACTAGTACACTCTTCTACTTGAGGCTACTCACTAGTACACTCTTCTACTTGAGGCTACTCACTAGTACACTCTTCTACTTGATGCTACTCACTAGTACACTCTTCTACTTGATGTTACTCACTAGTACACTCTTCTACTTGATGTTACTCACTAGTACACTCTTCTACTTGATGCTACTCACTAGTACACTCTTCTACTTGAGGCTACTCACTAGTACACTCTTCTACTTGATGTTACTCACTAGTACACTCTTCTACTTGATGCTACTCACTAGTACACTCTTCTACTTGAGGCTACTCACTAGTACACTCTTCTACTTGAGGCTACTCACTAGTACACTCTTCTACTTGAGGCTACTCACTAGTACACTCTTCTACTTGAGGCTACTCACTAGTACACTCTTCTACTTGAGGCTACTCACTAGTACACTCTTCTACTTGATGCTACTCACTAGTACACTCTTCTACTTGAGGCTACTCACTAGTACACTCTTCTACTTGAGGCTACTCACTAGTACACTCTTCTACTTGAGGCTACTCACTAGTACACTCTTCTACTTGAGGCTACTCACTAGTACACTCTTCTACTTGATGCTACTCACTAGTACACTCTTCTACTTGAGGCTACTCACTAGTACACTCTTATACTTGATGCTACTCACTAGTACACTCTTATACTTGAGGCTACTCACTAGTACACTCTTATACTTGAGGCTACTCACTAGTACACTCTTCTACTTGATGCTACTCACTAGTACACTCTTCTACTTGATGCTACTCACTAGTACACTCTTCTACTTGAGGCTACTCACTAGTACACTCTTCTACTTGAGGCTACTCACTAGTACACTCTTATACTTGAGGCTACTCACTAGTACACTCTTATACTTGAGGCTACTCACTAGTACACTCTTCTACTTGAGGCTACTCACTAGTACACTCTTCTACTTAATGCTACTCACTAGTACACTCTTCTACTTGAGGCTACTCACTAGTACACTCTTATACTTGAGGCTACTCACTAGTACACTCTTCTACTTGAGGCTACTCACTAGTACACTCTTCTACATGATGCTACTCACTAGTACACTCTTCTACTTGATGCTACTCACTAGTACACTCTTCTACTTGAGGCTACTCACTAGTACACTCTTATACTTGAGGCTACTCACTAGTACACTCTTCTACTTGAGGCTACTCACTAGTACACTCTTCTACTTGAGGCTACTCACTAGTACACTCTTATACTTGATGCTACTCACTAGTACACTCTTATACTTGAGGCTACTCACTAGTACACTCTTATACTTGAGGCTACTCACTAGTACACTCTTCTACTTGATGCTACTCACTAGTACACTCTTCTACTTGAGGCTACTCACTAGTACACTCTTATACTTGAGGCTACTCACTAGTACACTCTTCTACTTGAGGCTACTCACTAGTACACTCTTCTACTTGAGGCTACTCACTAGTACACTCTTATACTTGATGCTACTCACTAGTACACTCTTATACTTGAGGCTACTCACTAGTACACTCTTATACTTGAGGCTACTCACTAGTACACTCTTCTACTTGATGCTACTCACTAGTACACTCTTCTACTTGAGGCTACTCACTAGTACACTCTTCTACTTGAGGCTACTCACTAGTACACTCTTCTACTTGATGCTACTCACTAGTACACTCTTATACTTGAGGCTACTCACTAGTACACTCTTATACTTGATGCTACTCACTAGTACACTCTTATACTTGAGGCTACTCACTAGTACACTCTTATACTTGAGGCTACTCACTAGTACACTCTTATACTTGATGCTACTCACTAGTACACTCTTATACTTGAGGCTACTCACTAGTACACTCTTATACTTGAGGCTACTCACTAGTACACTCTTCTACTTGATGCTACTCACTAGTACACTCTTCTACTTGAGGCTACTCACTAGTACACTCTTATACTTGAGGCTACTCACTAGTACACTCTTCTACTTGAGGCTACTCACTAGTACACTCTTCTACTTGAGGCTACTCACTAGTACACTCTTATACTTGATGCTACTCACTAGTACACTCTTATACTTGAGGCTACTCACTAGTACACTCTTATACTTGAGGCTACTCACTAGTACACTCTTATACTTGATGCTACTCACTAGTACACTCTTATACTTGAGGCTACTCACTAGTACACTCTTATACTTGAGGCTACTCACTAGTACACTCTTCTACTTGATGCTACTCACTAGTACACTCTTCTACTTGAGGCTACTCACTAGTACACTCTTATACTTGAGGCTACTCACTAGTACACTCTTCTACTTGAGGCTACTCACTAGTACACTCTTCTACTTGAGGCTACTCACTAGTACACTCTTATACTTGATGCTACTCACTAGTACACTCTTATACTTGAGGCTACTCACTAGTACACTCTTATACTTGAGGCTACTCACTAGTACACTCTTCTACTTGATGCTACTCACTAGTACACTCTTCTACTTGAGGCTACTCACTAGTACACTCTTCTACTTGAGGCTACTCACTAGTACACTCTTCTACTTGAGGCTACTCACTAGTACACTCTTCTACTTGAGGCTACTCACTAGTACACTCTTCTACTTGAGGCTACTCACTAGTACACTCTTCTACTTGAGGCTACTCACTAGTACACTCTTATACTTGATGCTACTCACTAGTACACTCTTATACTTGAGGCTACTCACTAGTACACTCTTATACTTGAGGCTACTCACTAGTACACTCTTCTACTTGATGCTACTCACTAGTACACTCTTCTACTTGATGCTACTCACTAGTACACTCTTCTACTTGAGGCTACTCACTAGTACACTCTTCTACTTGAGGCTACTCACTAGTACACTCTTATACTTGAGGCTACTCACTAGTACACTCTTCTACTTGAGGCTACTCACTAGTACACTCTTATACTTGAGGCTACTCACTAGTACACTCTTCTACTTGATGTTACTCACTAGTACACTCTTCTACTTAATGCTACTCACTAGTACACTCTTCTACTTGAGGCTACTCACTAGTACACTCTTATACTTGAGGCTACTCACTAGTACACTCTTCTACTTGATGCTACTCACTAGTACACTCTTCTACTTGATGCTACTCACTAGTACACTCTTCTACTTGAGGCTACTCACTAGTACACTCTTATACTTGAGGCTACTCACTAGTACACTCTTCTACTTGAGGCTACTCACTAGTACACTCTTCTACTTGAGGCTACTCACTAGTACACTCTTCTACTTGAGGCTACTCACTAGTACACTCTTCTACTTGAGGCTACTCACTAGTACACTCTTCTACTTGAGGCTACTCACTAGTACACTCTTCTACTTGAGGCTACTCACTAGTACACTCTTCTACTTGATGCTACTCACTAGTACACTCTTCTACTTGATGCTACTCACTAGTACACTCTTCTACTTGAGGCTACTCACTAGTACACTCTTCTACTTGAGGCTACTCACTAGTACACTCTTATACTTGAGGCTACTCACTAGTACACTCTTCTACTTGATGCTACTCACTAGTACACTCTTCTACTTGATGCTACTCACTAGTACACTCTTCTACTTGAGGCTACTCACTAGTACACTCTTATACTTGAGGCTACTCACTAGTACACTCTTCTACTTGAGGCTACTCACTAGTACACTCTTCTACTTGATGCTACTCACTAGTACACTCTTATACTTGAGGCTACTCACTAGTACACTCTTCTACTTGAGGCTACTCACTAGTACACTCTTCTACTTGAGGCTACTCACTAGTACACTCTTCTACTTGAGGCTACTCACTAGTACACTCTTATACTTGAGGCTACTCACTAGTACACTCTTCTACTTGATGCTACTCACTAGTACACTCTTCTACTTGATGCTACTCACTAGTACACTCTTATACTTGAGGCTAATCACTAGTACACTCTTCTACTTGAGGCTACTCACTAGTACACTCTTATACTTGAGGCTACTCACTAGTACACTCTTCTACTTAATGCTACTCACTAGTACACTCTTCTACTTGAGGCTACTCACTAGTACAATCTTCTACTTGATGCTACTCAGTAGTACACTCTTCTACTTGATGCTACTCACTAGTACACTCTTCTACTTGATGCTACTCACTAGTACACTCTTCTACTTGATGCTACTCACTAGTACACTCTTCTACTTGAGGCTACTCACTAGTACACTCTTCTACTTGATGCTACTCACTAGTACGCTCTTATACCTGTTACCCCTACAAAAGAATACAAAGTCTGGTCTGAGTTGGAGCGGTCCCAAGGCTCTGGCCAATTCTGACCTCTTATTTCCAATGCATGGACTTCTTCAGTTGACTGCGTGTATAGACTCACTAAGCCAATTATTATGAGTTTTTTTAGTGGTTATCAGGGGCGGGGCTAGGGGGTGGACACACGGGCTCAAGCCCCGAATGTTTTCTGAAAAGCCCTGAATCTATTTAAAAAAAAAAAAAAAAAAAAAAAAAATTATAATTTTTTTTAATTTTAAATTTTTATTTTGTGACAATTAATCATTGTTACATGAAAATATGTTTGCACCAGATTTAGCAGAAGCTAATTTCCATCTGTAGTCTATCCAGCTGCTAACTGTATTTGAGTGAGTTAAGTCTTGGTGTTATGGTAGACTCAGACCTAAGCTTTAAATCACAATCAACATGTTGACAAAAACATAATTCTTCCACCTTAGAAACATAGCTAAAGTACGGCCATTTATAAATCAAAAGGACGCTGAAAACCAGATCCATGCCTTTATCTCAAGCCGACTCGACTACTGTAATGCACTCCTTACCGGCCTCCCGAAAAAATACGATGATAACTATTTTATTGCAATGCACTATTGCATTGCAGATTCGGCTCAAACAAGGGACTAAACACGTTTCGCGATTATGCCACATCAATGTGGAACGCCCTACCCAAAGCTGTAAAGGAATGTGAATCACTACCCACTTTCAAAAACACTCTCAAAGAACACCTACGGGAGACTGCAATTCGAAACTGGCCCCTGTAAATGTCCTAACCCAACCCAATGTACAGTAAATGACCAAGTATGGTTTTGTCAATATTCCAATGTACAGTTTTGCTTGTACAGGTGTACAGTGTCCCACCCCACCCACCCAACCTCCTCCAATGTACAGTCCCCCCCCACCCCCCCACCTACCCTCCAATGTACAGTTTCTACGTCAAATGTATATAATAATAATAATAATAACTTTATTTGTATAGCACTTTTCATACAGAGGTTGCAGTTCAAAGTGCTTCACAACAGTAAAAAATACAGGCATAAGCGAGCATAAAAAAGATAGACAGGTAGCAAGGTATGGTAAATCTCAGTGTTTCACATTAGTATCTAGCATCCCAATAGGCTCTCTGCTTACAGTTTTCAGTAATACAAATAATAAAAATAGTTTAAAATGATTCAGTTTAAAAATAGTCAAAAAATTATAAAATAGAACAGACATACAACAGGATATTTAACATACAACAGCAGTGCATCAGTAAGAAGTAAAAAGTGTGATAAAATAGTTCTCTTCATACAGTAGGAGGTAGTCAGATAAAATTAGCATAGAACCGACACATGAATTTGATAGGCAGTGGATAAAAGTAGGCAGGGTAAGAATAGTGCAGGATTATGCTTTATGTCTGCACTTTATGCATTGCTCTTGATCTGCCAATGTTGTGCTCATTTTATGTACTGCTCTTTTTGTACTGCTGTGAAGCACTTTGAGCTGCAATTCTTGTATGAAAGGTGCTATACAAACACAGTGTATTATTATTATTATTATTATTATTATTATTATTATTATTATTATTATTATTATTATTATTATTATTATTATTATATTATTATTATTATTATTATTATTATTATTATTATTATTATTATTATTATTATTATTATTATTATTATTATTATTATTATTATTATTATTATTATTATTATTATTATTATTATTATTATTATTATTATTATTATTATTATTATTATATACTCTCTTTTCTGGACTCTTTTGGTATCACAAACAGTACTGTATTTGCAAATATGATATGTCATAAATGTATAGATGTAGCAGTACTGTCTATCTGTATGTCATGTATGTCATATATGTTATGATGAATTGAAAATGGGGGACCCTGATGTAAACAAGACGAAAGTCTTTCTCTGGTCTGCATCCCCTTAACAATTGTATGTATTGAGCTGTACTGTACTGTACCCATTCTGCAATCTGTTAATAAAGTTTTCAATCAATCAATCATTATTTTATTCTATTTTACTAACTATTTTATTGCACTGCACTATTTTACTTTGTATCAGTGATAATCAAACCGTAAACAAAGACGCATATTAACACTTTCAGCGCCAGGTGGCGCTGTTTACTGTTACTGTTGAAAGGCCAGCGCCTTTTAACATGGGGATACGTGGCTGTGTTTGCAGGCCTAAAGCTATATTATATATTATAGCTATGGATCTAATAATATAGTCGATTGTCATTGAGTTTCTTCCGGTCAATATGCAAAAAACAGATCATTTTTCAATCCATACATTTCCGTTTTATACCGTCGTGAATATGAGTGTAGTTTCAGGGTGGTCTGGTGTCATTTCCAAAATGACAGACACCAAGCCACATAGTGCTTTAAGTGCCGGAAACGTGTTTAGGCGTCTTTCCTAGCCATGCTCAAGTGGCCTAGGACGCCGTAACTCGTCTTTGATATCAATATTTCAAAAATCTGTGATCGGAATCATATTTCCCCTCTGCAGCCTTCACACACAGTTCTGATCTCCTCTCAATCCTCTAGCGGTTCAAGAGCGCCATCTGGTGGCTGATCGGCAGATCGCCCAACAGGAAGTCATGTGGATGAAGTGGTGATCACCCATATTACTTCCGGGTACTCGCTATAGGTCCCGGGACTCGAGCTCGACACAATACATAGCGATCCGTTGCCAATAACTCGATAAACAACATGATTTGGACGTATATACTATTATACAACCTGGAAATGGACCGGGTATTTCGACATCCCATAATGGAAAACTGTCTACCCCACGCTGATCGCCCAACGGCCCGAGGAGACTGGGGTGAGTTTTAGCGTGTAATATTACCGTGTTCGATACTAACTGATCTGATGAACATATGACCCACATTAGATGAATGGTATAACGCTGCCCATGGGATTATAAACGCCCCCTCGCCCATCCGGTCAACATCAGATGACGTGTAGTAACTTCCAGAAGTACGTCCAGTTGGAATTTTTTATATCGCGCCGATTGCTATCAAACTGTATTTCATCATCAATATAATGCATTTGGGGCTATAAATCACGTTCTGGAGAAAGCTGCAGAAAGAGATGAAAACATACTTATACTTTAGATCATATTTTAGTATGAATATGTGAATGAAAAAGTTTAACGTTGCTACACCATGAACAATACATATAGGACCTTGAATGGGCCCTAATAATGGCAATCTAGCAATAGAATTTAAAAAGTTATAGCCCTGCAAAGAAGGGGAACTTCTCCATGTTAAATAGAGCTGGCAACGGATGGTATATCATGAATTTAGCCTTAGGCAATCAAAGTGTTAATATTATTATTATTATTATTATTATTATTATTATTATTATTATTATTATTATTATTATTATTATTATTATTATTATTATAAATTATTATAGTTTGCTTCATTAATTAAAGGGTGTGAATTTAAGTGTTCTCTAGTGCCTTTTGTCCGCTTTAAGTTAAAGGTTGTGGTGTCGAAGTAAAAATAATCCCTGCCCGCTAACGCGGGCACCTATCTGGGCTAAGCCCCGGATCTCCTACAATCCTAAATCCGCCCCTGGTGGTTATGGGGAAGAACTTAGCTGGAGAAACAAACACAAGACAGTCCACAGGGTGTGAAGAAGAGGCAGCTAAATTAGCTAGTCTGTCTGTCAAAGGGAGAGAGAGTGGGGGGGGGGGGGGGGGGGGGGGGTAGCAGAGGTCTACAGGGAGAACATGTCAAGGTTACTCAAGAGACTTCTACTTGCCTAGGGTTATAGGGCTGGTGAGAGAGAAAGAAAGAGAGAGAAAGAGAGAGAGAGAGCAACTCTGTGCTGTGTGCAAGTATACAAACACATCGTTTAAATTCCCATGAGGTTCATATGCATGTCACTTTTGCCTTGTCATCAAGTGGCAGCAGATGATGTGTTATGTATGAGTACATGACATGCATACATAACAAGAGATACTTGATGGCAGATGACATATGAACTGCATGAAAATGTAAAAAATTATGTATGAGAGTCATTATGCATGACTCTGTGTGTGTGTGTGTGTGTGTGTGTGTGTGTGTGTGTGTGTGTGTGTGTGTGTGTGTGTGTGTGTGTGTGTGTGTGTGTGTGTGTGTGTGTGTGTGTGTGTGTGTGTGTGTGTGTGTGTGTGTGTGTGTGTGCGTGCGTGCGTGCGTGTGTGTGTGTATGTCCTGTCTCACCGTGCCACCTGGCTGATGACCGGGGCGAAGTTGGTTGGCCCGTACAGCTGCACGGTCCGCAGGCTCTGGAAATAGGCCTCCAGCACGCCCTCGATGGCGACACAGTTAGAGTTTTCTGGGTTGGAGTTCTACAGGAGAGAACATTATTTAGAATAGGTTTATTGATAGAAATGGAAATGGGCATACTGAAATAATGCATACTAATTGGTTCATTGGTTATCTCGAATAGTGCAATTACAGATTGTGCCTTCAAGATAAGATAAAGTAAGTAACAGAAGAACTTTATGAATATGTAATAACCACACATTGGCTGCGTTTACATGGACAGTTTATTCCCCTTTTCATTCGGAATTAACGTTAAATCCTATTTAAAGTTATCATGTAAACATCTGAAAATACTTAATTCCGAATGAAAATGGCCATTCCGAAATAAAATCCATTCCGATGTAAGTGGCCGGTTTATTCCGTTTATCATTCCGAATTAAAGCTTTTTCTGTCCATGTAAACGCTTTTCACGCATTTTTCGGAATTAGTTCCCCCCGGTCTTTCTGCGCATGATCGCGCATAGGCTACAGTACACATAGATGATCGCGAACAGGGGCACATATTGTTCCATAGCATAGGCCTTCAGTTGATCATGACAAATCCTCTCTTACCTTGACGATTAAAAAGCCTCCATAATTTAGTAAATAAAGCTGTAGCCAGCCAGCTAGTATTGATGCTATACAAAATTCTATCCACATTAGCTACATAGCTAACCAACTAAATACAATGGTATCCTGAGGTAACGTTAAATACAACATTTGCTAGTCGAAATGACTGGACACACACAGGGACAAGTTAAACATCAATCAATTAATTTATTCCAACAGGTAGTTTGAGCTGCATGTGAGCCGCGGTCTTTCTCTCCTCTCCTTTGGAAACTAATGATGATACGTTAGCTAGAAAAAGCACAGAACCGGCCGGCAAAAGTTAAGCTGCTAGCAACAGACACTATAATACTTCCGTCGGGGGATTTCAAAATAAAAGAGCGACGTCTAAAAGCACCGTAAATACGTTTATTTTGTACATTATCTAACGTTAACACGAACCTAAACTAACTTTAGATTAGTTTAGGTTCGTGTAACGTTAGATATTGTAAAGAATAAACGTATTTACGGTGCTTTTAGACGTCGCTCTTTTATTTTGAAACCCCCCGCCCGGAAGTAAAAATTATGCTTATTTGTCTGCTTGTTATCAATGGGTTGCTACATACGGGGTACAATGTTACATAGGCTGTGCGTCGATGTTGCAGAAGCATAAAGGCAGAGTGTCTGCAACACCTTTGCTTTGTCGATGTTGTGGTGCAGTTGCTTTGAAGTTGCTGTAGCATGTAGAGGCCTTTAACGTTAGCAGAATAGACACACCGAGAGTCTGGTTAATGTTGTTTGGTACGCTAGCACAGTAGCTGAGAATACCGGTCGCAGCTGTTTGTTTACTTCCGGTAAACGTAATGACGTTAACATCCTGTTTACGTTTACCCAATCAGAAGCCTTCCCAGCCCCAAACCTTACGATGACTCGAAAACTCCCGATTAGACAGTGACTTTCATGTAAACACCTTGTCGGAATTAAGATTTGACATGTAAACTCGCATGATTTTTTTTTACATCCGAATGATTTGATTCCGAAGTTATAATTCGGAATTAAAAGTCACCATGTAACTGTGACAATTGTCAGGATGGAGGTAGGTGAGTTCCAATTGTTGTAGGCAATCACAGAGACGGAGAAGGTATACTCTTGAACAGGTTCGACTTTAATAGTAAAGAACACAAAGAGTAATACTAGGATACTATGCCAAGGCAAGGGAACGAGAAAATTAGGTAATGGAGCTTAGTGGTGGTCCAGAACTGGAACCGCCCGCGTTATCTCCGAACGCCTATAGTGAAGACCTGACAAATGACAAGCAGAGGAAAGGAATGTTATATAATATATAGCCACCAAATACCAACATTCCACACACACACCCGTGACAGCCAATCAGAAGCCAACCCCTAATTGACAGCACTAAATGACAGGGAAAACAAGTGACAGTAATCAAGTGACAGATGACAGAGAAGGTGGGAGGTTCCCGACCGCAGTCAAGAACCAGAATCGTAACAGTACCCTCCCCCGACGAACAGCACCAGACGTTCACCTGGGGGCCTCGGGATTCAGCCGCCGGAAATCATCGATCAGGCTGGGATCTAAAATATCCCTTTGAGGCACCCAAGAACGCTCTTCTATCCCGTACCCCTGCCAATCCACCAAGAACTGAAACCCCCTACCCCTCCGCCTACAACCCAGTATCCTCTGCACCGTGTAAATGGGCTGACCACCCATAAACCGAGGCGGATGAACCGTAGGCAGTGGCGGGGCCAAGGGCGATGAGAGGAACGGCTTCAACAGGGACACATGAAACGTCGGATGAACCCTCATAGAACTCGGAAACCGTAGCCTGTAAGCCACAGGATTCACCCGACGTACCACCTTAAAGGGTCCTATAAAGCGAGGAGCCAGCTTCCTGGATTCCAAACCGGAGCCGGACGACGCTTGCGGTTAGCCTGCCGCTGGGTACTAACCGAAACCTTCTGCAGCGCCGCCCGGACCCGCTTCCACATCCTGCGGCAGCGAGCCACATGTGCCTGGGCCAAGGGCACCTCCGCCTCCTGCTCCTGCTCGGGAAACAAAGGAGGTTGAAAACCATACTGACACTGAAAGGGAGACATATCGGTAGAGGAGGAGAGGAGGGTATTATGCGCGTACTCAGCCCATGCCAACCTCCTACTCCACGTTGCCGGGCAACGTAACATCTCAAGACCCCCTCCAGGTCCTGGTTGACGCGCTCCGTCTGCCCGTTCGACTGCGGATGAAACCCAGACGAAAGGCTGACGGAGGCGCCGAGACCGGCGGCAAACGCCTTCCAGAACCTGGAAGCGAACTGAGGACCCCGGTCCGACACGATATCCACCGGAAGCCCATGGACCCGAAAGACATGCTGTATCACCAGATCAGCAGTCTCTCGGACCGATGGAAGCTTGGGGAGAGGAACAAAATGAGCCGCCTTCGAGAACCAGTCCACCACCACCAAAATGGCGGTGAACCCGTCCGAAAGGGAGAGGCCAGAAATAAAGTCCAGGGATATGTGCGACCAGGGCCGTTTAGGAATAGGAAGTGGCCGGAGGAGACCTACCGGTGCACGGCGAGAGGTCTTACTGCGCGCGCACATCGGGCAGGCCGCCACAAAGGAACGCGTATCCCCCTCCACTGTCGGCCACCAGAACCTCCTACGGATAAATTCCAGGGTCCTGGTGGCCCCAGGGTGGCTGGTGAGGGATGAGGCATGTGCCCACTGCAGCAAACGTGAGCGTGCCGCCTTGGGCACATACGACCGCCCCGGAGGGCCCCCGCCAGGATCGGGCTCCCGCGTCAGCACCGACCTTACCACCTTATCTATGCCCCAAGACACGGGTGCCAAAATCAAGGCCGGTGGAATAATGGGATGGGGCTGCTCCTCCCGGCCAGGAAGATCAAACTGGCGCGATAACGCGTCGGGTTTGATATTCTTGGACCCGGGTCTATAGGAGATGGTAAATCAAAATCGTGTGAAGAATAACGCCCACCTGGCCTGGCGAGCGTTAAGGCGTTTAGCCCCTTGGATGTAAGCCAAGTTCTTATGATCGGTGCAAACAATGAAAGGATGTGCCGCCCCCTCCAACCAATGTCTCCATTCCTCCAGTGCCAATTTGATAGCCAACAACTCCCGATTACCCACGTCGTAGTTGCGCTCGGCTGATGACAGACGGCGAGAAAAAAAAGCACACGGGTGCACTTTCCCATCCTTTAAGCACCTCTGAGAGAGCACCCCCCCCACAGCGATGTCAGAGGCATCCACCTCCACAATGAACGGAACCTCTGCATCGTGGCGGATCAATACAGGAGCGGATGTAAACCGACGCTTGAGATCGCAGAAGGCCGACTCTGCCCTAGGCGACCATTCAAAGCCAGGGAGAGAGGCCTTAGTGAGAGCTGTTAACGGATTGGCTAAGGTGCTAAAGTTGCGAATAAAGCGCCTGTAAAAATTTGCAAAGCCCAAAAACCGTTGTAACCCCTTGAGCGACGACGGCCGTGGCCAGTCCAAGACTGCACTCACCTTGGCCGAATCCATGCGTAGATCACCCTTCGTCAACACAAAGCCCAGGAAGGAAACGGTATCAGTGTGAAACACACACTTCTCAGCCTTAACGAATAGTTGATGCTTGAGGAGACGGTCTAGCACCTCCCGAACATGCAGTTGGTGTTGCACCATATCGCGAGAAAAAATTAGGATATCATCTAGGTAAACAAACACTGACACCCCAATCAAGTCTCGCAGCACGTCGTTAACCAGGGCTTGGAAGACTGCCGGAGCATTAGCCAAACCAAAGGGCATGACCAAATACTCATAGTGACCATTGGGTGTATTAAATGCAGTCTTCCACTCGTCTCCTTCTCTAATCCTGACCAGATTGTATGCATTACATAAGTCAAGTTTAGAAAAGACCTGTGCCCCCTGTAAGCACTCAAAGGCCGTGTCCATGAGAGGTAAAGGATATCGGTTCTTGATGGAAACGTCATTCAATCCCCTATAATCAATGCACAGGCGCTGATTCCCATCTTTTTTGTCAACAAAGAAGAAACCAGCGCCGGCCGGGGATGTGGAAGGACGTATGTGCCCCGCAAGCAATGCCTCCTCAATGTAGGTGTTCATGGCCAAGGTCTCGGGCGTGAGAGAGAGAACATTCGCCCGCGAGGCGGGGAGGTACCGGGTAGAAGATTAATGGGACAGTCGTGATCTATGAGGCGGTAGTGCTTTAGCACGCGTCTTGCTAAAAACGTCCGCCAGGTCCCAATAGATCTCAGGAACCCCTATCAAATCGGGATTAGAGGGTGGAACAGAATCTGCGACGCTCCCCACCACCCTGGAGAGAGAAGAAGGAGAAAAAAGAGAAGAGGGGAAGGGAGACAAGGGAGTGGACAAACTCTCGCCGACGACCGACTTCACGTCGACCTCCGTTGAGAGCTTGCCCGTGCTCCAATTAATATTCCGTACACATGAAGACAACCAGGGATGACCCAACACTATAACAGAATAGGGGGAGACAATAACAAATAATTGAACCCACTCCCACCCCCCACCCGCCACCCGGATGTGCATAGGAACAGTACGTTGTGTGACGCTCCCACTGCCCAGGGGCTGACCGTCCAGGGCGTAGACAGGAATGGGAACCCCCAACTCTTCTACCGGGATTCCCCATTCTCTCACCAACCCCAAGTGAATGAAATTGCCCGCCGCCCCTGAGTCAATGAGAGCCTTCGTTCCCCTAACGTTACCCCCACAGTTAACCGCCACCTCCAGAAATGTACATGAGTCAGATGGTAGTGCTGGGGTGAGCCCACCTGCTGGCGCCCTCTCGAGGCCCGGCGGAGCACCTCCCCTTCCCGACTGGCGCCGAGTTGAGCCAGCCTGTTCCCGACAGCTGCAGAAACGATGACCGGTGCGGCCGCACCGGAAGCAGCGTCGCTCCTCGATGAAGCGCCGCCGCTCGTCGTCTGAGAGCGACAGCGCCCCAAGCTGCATGGATTCATCACCCAGTGGCTCACTCATGTAATGCGGGAAGATGTCAACAACGGGAGGAGAAAGGACACGTACCTGGGTAGTATCTTCACGCTCCCTCTCTCTCTCCCGATGTCGGTTGTCCATCCGTATGGCGGTGTTGATGAGCGTTTCCAGCTGCTCAGGGATCTCACGCACGGAGAACTCGTCTCGCATCCGTGCGGAGAGTCCCTTAAGAAATAGGACCACACAAGGAATTTCCGGCCAAGCCGCCTCCCGAGCCATGATCCGAAATTCGATGGCGTATTCTGAGACCGTGCGGGAGCCCTGCCAGCAAGCGAGAAGCCGCCCACCGGCCTCGAAGACCGAGAGTACTCGGGAAGTGTCGAATACCCTTCTCAACTCCCTGGTGAAGTCGTCCACACAGTCGCAGAGAGGCGAACCGCCCTCTAATTCGGCCGTAGCCCAGGAGAGTGCTTGACCGGTGAGGAGGATGATAATATATGCAACTTGTGCTCTGGAAGAGGGGAATGAGCGTGGCTGCAGCTGGAACACGAGTGAGCACTGGGTGATGAACTCCCTGCATCCCTCCGGTGCTCCCGCGTAGCGGCTTGGTGCGGGTAGCCGTGGCTCCTGGTTCCGATCCTGGTGCCCAAGAGCCCCCCGACTCTCCTCGGTGTTGAACGTGGTGTTGAACGCCGCCTCTCCTGCCGGCGTCTTACCCACCGTCGTCCTTACCCCCGCCACCTCGACTTGTGCCTGCTGGGCTGTGATGAGCGCCGCCTGCGCCGTCTCCTGCGACGCGCTGACGATCCCGCCCAGCCGAACCAACTCGGCGCTGATCAGATGTTGCCATTCCTCCAAGCGCTCCTGTGCACTCTTCTGTGCCCGGAGCATCTCCATGATTGCCTCCATGGAACTCTGATGGTCAGGTCTTCTGTCAGGATGGAGGTAGGTGAGTTCCAATTGTTGTAGGCAATCACAGAGACGGAGAAGGTATACTCTTGAACAGGTTCGACTTTAATAGTAAAGAACACAAAGAGTAATACTAGGATACTATGCCAAGGCAAGGGAACGAGAGAATTAGGTAATGGAGCTTAGTGGTGGTCCAGAACTGGAACCGCCCGCGTTATCTCCGAAACACCTATAGTGAAGACCTGACAAATGACAAGCAGAGGAAAGGAATGTTATATAGCCACCAAATACCAACATTCCACACACACCCCCGTGACAGCCAATCAGAAGCCAACCCCTAATTGACAGCACTAAATGACAGGGAAAACAAGTGACAGTAATCAAGTGACAGATGACAGAGAAGGTGGGAGGTTCCCGACCGTAGTCAAGAACCAGAATCGTAACAACACATCAGTGTATAAAAAGGTCAATCAATCAAAAGTTAAAGAGGGACAATGGGTAGCATATGAGAAAAAGAAACAGAAGGTTTTTCCAGGCCTGATGTTCTTGTTTCCATTGGTATACTTAAAGCTGCAGTAAACTTTGGAAAATTAGCAAGAGTGAGTTAACCTGCCCAGCAGAAATAGAGCAAGCTCTGCGTCACTTTTCAAGCCCATGCACACACAACAAAGATTTTCCACAGACTCCCAGATATTTCCCCCCAAAAAAGATATACATATATTTCCCAGTCCGTTATCGGCAGGTGTTTTACATACTGTATAGTGCAGTGGTTCTCAACCTGTGGTACGCGTACCACTGGTGGTACTTGGGCCCCCTGCTGGTGGTACTTGAAAAAACGTTAAATATATATATATTTTTATTATAATTTTTTTATTAATAAATGTATTATTTATTTTTGCAGTCAGGCCACTGAACTTAGAAGCAGGCCAGGCCAGTGTTTCTAGTTGTGGTGGCGTGATAGTTAGATAACCTAAGTGGGGAACAACCAGGAGATCATGTGACAGAGAGTAATGCAGCCTAAACAGTCATAAATATTGTATTCAACTTCAGCCCTGATCATAACAATTTAATCTGTTTTTGTAATATCAGATAAAAAATGAAATACTCCCACTTTTCTGAAGACTTGTTGTTAAATCTGACATTACAAAACACAAAAAATTCATCAAAATCAGTGTTGTTGCTAATCATTGACACATGCTAGCCTGTAATAATCCCCCCCAGAAAAATCGACTTTGCATTTGATATATTGAAAATATTTCACTTTCTGTGTTTTTTTAACAATAATTTGTGATGCCATCACACAAACTGTCAGGGTTACAATTCGAAAATGTATTGAATATGTGCTGGTTATGATCATGGTGTAACACTTCTTCCGGTCCTGGTCCTGTGGGACCAGGACTCAGACAGTCATATTCACAAGTACCTCCCATTAACAATAACACTCGATCAACATTGCCACCCGGTGGGCTGATGCCAATCTGGCATCAGCTCACACACCAACTCATTGTTATTTATTGTCAGTTGTGTTTGTTGTGTTTATTGTCTGTTGTCTCCACTTTGTTAGTCTTGTGTTCCCCTGTCTGTGGTTTGTAATTATGTTTAGTCTGGTTGGTTATTTGTTATTGTTTTCCAGTGTACTCTGTGTTCTATTGTTTCTGTCTACCACACCTGTGTCTTGTTTGTAAATTACCCTCTGTGTCTTGTCAATTAGTCTGTGTATATAGTCCTGTCTGTCCTGCCCTGCTGGGCGCGATCATTGTTAAATGTTACCTGTGTGTGTTAGTCGTGTATGTACCTTGTGTTGTAGTAAACTGTTCATCGTCACGCTCTGTCTCCGGTCTCATCTATACTCTGCCATCTGGGTCCATCATGCCAAAGAAGCGTAGGACTAATCGTAACAGAATGATCGCGCCGAACTTGGACCCGGCAGAGAGGAGAGACGGAGCCAGCTTCGCGCTCGGGATCCTGGGCGCTTCCGTCCTGCGTGCCGACCAGGCGACCGCTCTGGGTCTGGCACCATGGGACGCAGTGGCTGGGCCAGCGGCACCGATGATATCGGGTGCTTGCGCCGCGGCCACCCCGGTGCTGGATCCCTGGGTGGGAAGTCGCCTGGTCCGCAGGGGAGCGTCGGGGACGGGGCGCGGATCCCGACGCCACAGCCCCAGGGGAAGGGGTTTCCAGGACCGCAGGTCTTCCTCGCCGGCCTGGTCGAGGTCTCCTCCGCCCTGGGAGGTTCCAGAAGACGAGCCACCACCATGGCAGACCTGGAGGACGACGTCGGATTCCGCTGCCGGAGGGACCCCGGTTGGGGGTCCTGCACCGCGTCCTGTCGCCAGGGAGCCTCCGGTTCGGGGTTCGGCGGGGGGTCTCGCCACCGTGGAGACCCCAGCCCCAGGTCGCGCTCCGGAGCCGTCGTCTCTTCCCCCCATCCTTCCCTGCTCCAGCCCTCCTCGTCAGCCCCCTCCCCCCGTTCCTGTTCCCGCAGGCCCCGTCCCTCGAACCCCCATCCTCCCCCCTCCTCTTTTCGCCGATGCGGCTTCCGTCCCCCCCACCCTCCCCGTTCCCGGGGGGCCTGTTGGGTCGCCTGGGAGTCGACCTTCGAGGGCGGGGTACTGTAACACTTCTTCCGGTCCTGGTCCTGTGGGACCAGGACTCAGACAGTCATATTCACAAGTACCTCCCATTAACAATAACACTCGATCAACATTGCCACCCGGTGGGCTGATGCCAATCTGGCATTAGCTCACACACCAACTCATTGTTATTTATTGTCAGTTGTGTTTGTTGTGTTTATTGTCTGTTGTCTCCACTTTGTTAGTCTTGTGTTCCCCTGTCTGTGGTTTGTAATTATGTTTAGTCTGGTTGGTTATTTGTTATTGTTTTCCAGTGTACTCTGTGTTCTATTGTTTCTGTCTACCACACCTGTGTCTTGTTTGTAAATTACCCTCTGTGTCTTGTCAATTAGTCTGTGTATATAGTCCTGTCTGTCCTGCCCTGCTGGGCGCGATCATTGTTAAATGTTACCTGTGTGTGTTAGTCGTGTATGTACCTTGTGTTGTAGTAAACTGTTCATCGTCACGCTCTGTCTCCGGTCTCATCTATACTCTGCCATCTGGGTCCATCATGCCAAAGAAGCGTAGGACTAATCGTAACAATGGGCTGAAGTTTAATAAACGATTTATGAACGAAAAAGTGAAAAAGAATTTCAGCATATAATATTTGTATGGTGTTTTTGAAGAGGACAATTTAGTTCCCTAATGGTAAGAGTGAGTATTTTTTTCAATCTGACATAAAAAAAAATTATAAAAAAAAACATCGAAATCAGTGTTGTTGCTACATTAATCATTGACATTGGCTGTAATAATCCCCCCCAGAAAAATCCACTTTGCATTTGATATATTGAAGATATTTACCTTTTTGTGTGTGTGTGTTTTTTTTTTTTTTTTTGACAATAATTTGTGATACCCATCACAAACACTGGCATTTAAAGGGTAAACATTCTACAATTCTAAAAGAACAAGCCATTGAACCAAGTTTCCCTCCAATACCAAGAACAAGCCATTGAAACATGGTTCCCTCCAAGACCAAGAACAAACCATTAAACCAAGGTTCCCTCCAATACCAAGAACAAGCCATTGAAACATGGTTCCCTCCAAGACCAAGAACAAGCCATTGAAACACGGTTCCCTCCAAGACCAAGTACACGTAATTGAACCAAGGTTACTTTTAAGATCAAGAACAAGCCATTGAACCAAGGTTCCTTGCAAGACCAAGAACCAGCCATTGAACCAAGGTTACTTCCAAGACCAAGAACCTAATTGATTACTTTAATTGACAAACCTGTAAAATTGTGTTCCCCACACATGCAATCGTGCAAAAGGACCTCTTTAAATGTAGAGCTTGCTGGAGATGTGCCCATAATTTTTCAGGGAAATAACTCATTCAGCATGCATGGAAAAAGCAAAAAAGAAATGACAAATTATAATAATAACTTTATTTGTATAGCACTTTTCATGCAGAGGTTGCAGTTCAAAGTGCTTCACAACAGTAAAAAATACAGGCATAAGCGAGCATAAAAAATTAAAAATGTAAATACAAAGAGATAGAGAGGTAGCAAGGTTAGGCAAATCACAGTTCTTCAGCAATACAAATAATAAAATAGAATAGATTAGATAGAGTAAAAAAGTGCGGTTTGATTCAGTTTAAAATAGGCTAAAAATAATAAGATAGAACGGACAGTAAAAAAGTGTGATAAGATTGTTCAATAAAAAAAAATATAACAACAGAGCAGTGTATTGCTCTTAGTACTTTGAGTTTCTTTACAAAGTTCTAACATACAACAGAGCATCGCTCTAATATACATACAACAGAGCAGTCCGTCGCTCTAACATACAACAGAGCAGTCCGTCGCTCTAACATACAACAGAGCAGTCCATCGCTCTTAACACTTTGAGTTTCTTTACAAAGTACAGTTCTAAGTTACCTTATAGAACAACAGAGCAGTGTGTCGCTCACAACAACAGAGCATCACTCTAACATCATAGAACCGACATATGAATTTCATTGGAAGTGTATGAAAGTAGGTAGGGTAAGAATAATAATAATAATAATAACGAGCATAAAAAAGATAGACAGATAGCAAGGTATGGTAAATCACAGTGTTTCACATTAGGATCTAGCATCCCAATAGGCTCTCTGTTTACAGTTTCATTCAGTAATACAAATAATAAAAATAGTTTAAAATGATTCAGTTTAAAAATAGTCATCAGTAAGAAGTAAAAAGTGTGATAAAATAGTTCTCTTAAAATTACAGTGCATACAGTAGGAGGTAGTGAGATACAATTTACTCACAAGCCTTGGTTATATGACTAAATCGACTGGTTAATTGACTAAAAGGGGGCAGCCGCAGACCTCTGTATTACTCACAAAATGAACCCTTACACACATTGTATTATCAACTCTGCTTTCACATCAAACGATGAAAATCAGACTTCTCTATCCAATTCACTCCACAACATAAAAGACAGAGATGAAGTCTGCTGTGACCTCAATTCAGCCCACGCTCCGCTTCTCTTCAGGCAATATCATCTTAGACAGTTGTGGAAAACCAGGACAAAGCCCTCTGATCTCCCACCACCAACAGAAGAGGAAAATAATTGTAAAGCAAAAGAAAAATAGTAGTAACCTTAATAGGAGAGAGAGAGAGAGAGAGAGAGAGAGAGAGAGAGAGAGAGAGAGAGAGAGAGAGAGAGAGAGAGAGAGAGAGAGAGAGAGAGAGAGAGAGAGAGAGAGATGATTTCATTGATGAAAGATTCATCCCTATCCCTCTACCAGTTCTACTGTAGACCTACAATAAGTGCCCAGATACATTCTAGTTGACTGGATGAGAGGTTCATCTGGCAGAACATTTTCTCAACCCAATACAAAATCATACCCGTTATCGCAAAAAGAATCCCCAGGCATTTAGTGTCCAGAAACATTTCACAACTCTTTTAACACTTTCGTGGCCACTGGGGCCCGTCTAATATAATGGTTGAGGACCAGCTTTTGTAAACAAACGTGTGGCTTTTTGTACAGCTAAATCTATACTTTATAGTATTGCTATCTGTCCATTCTCATTGTCAATTGAGTGCATAAACCGTCCCTTCAAAATGGCTTAAAGAAAAAAAAAATCATCAATAGGTTCTCATTTTATAGCGCCGTGAATATAAGCTTTATAGCGGATTTGGGCTAGTATATTTTCTGGAAGGCTAGTTATAGAGCTAATAGCTGCTAACGTTATATCCAATGGCATTTCCGTTTTACAGATGCTACAGAAATAACTCAAACTGCATATGATCCAGACGATCCCAAAGCATGTATGCATGAAAGGGGGGGGGGGGGGGGGGGGGGGGGGGGGGGCGGGGGACGTCGTTTATTATTATTGATTACCAATAACCGTGTTCGTCTAACTAGCCACATACGCTGGTCGGCTGGTTGATTATCATAGCAAGCTCTGATCTGGCTGTAATTTACGTGAAAAATATCTTACCATGAGCCGGTGGGATCCCCCCGAGCATTTCTCCGTTATCGATCGCCATCTGGTAGATCGATATGTCCATTGGCTGATGATAAATCCCCTTATTGCATGGTGAAATCTGCGATTCGAAACGTAATCCAAGCTACAGGCTGCAGATCCAGAATCGTTCTACTCAAATCTCTGTTGAAAGACAACAAAGAGACTGATCCGTTCGCCCACAGGGCACATTGCAGTAGCGCGACAGCGCCCTAAGAGGATCTGGCCGGTATTGCACATTGTCGAATTCATAGAGTAGGGAAGATCCAGTCCTTCTACTCCGGAGCTGTAGAGAGCATCTTGACTGTATTGCACATTGTCGAATTCATAGAGTAGGGAAGATCCAGTCCTTCTACTCCGGAGCTGTAGAGAGCATCTTGACTGGAAACATCACTGCCTGGTATGGAAACAGCACGGCACAGGACAAGAAGGCCCTACAGAGAGTGGCGCGCTCAGCCAAGCGTACCACGGGTATTGCACTACCACCCCTGCAGGTTCTATACAACAAGAGGTGCAAATCAGAGCCTGCAGAATAATGAAAGACCCACACCACCCCAACAACAGCCTGTTCATGCTGCTGAGGTCAGGCAGACGCCTGCAAACCCCAGCTACTAGGACAGAGAGGCTTCGGCTCAGCTTCTTGCCCCAGGCCATCAGAGCCTTGAACACTGAACTCTCCACACTCAAGCACACATGAGCACACACACAATACACACACTGTACATGCTCACACACTAGCAGCCACTTTAACATGAGCAAGCACACACTCATGCTGCACACGCCCACACTTATGGCCACTAAGGAAAGGTCACTTTAAAAATAGTATAAAATAGCAATGTACAGGAAGACACAATGCCTCATCCGTAGCTAACAGTGTATGCACTACCACAGGACCTAGCATGTCCTCCATGCTCTGTAAATAACTTATGTACAAATACCGATATGCCCTACTATGTTACTGTTTATTACACAATGTTGTTTTATTGGATTCTATTATATGTTGTTACTACTGTATTGCACATCGTTGCGGACAAGACCACCCGCATTTCATTGTATACTTGTATGCTGTGACAAATAAAACTCTTGACTTGATCTGCAGTGCAGCTCGGCGACCTTGAACAGGTTATTAAAATGGAATAAAAGCAATAACAACTTCCCACGGATATCTCCGTGATTCTGTCCACAGCGCATGGATTCGAAAGCCGGATATATCCGTGCTTCGTCCCCAATGTGTTAACAGACAATAAGATACATAGGCCTACCAGTTATATTTCGTATAGCATCGCGTCCCGCTCTGAGCCTTACGAGATACTCTATATCTCCTGTGATACCTAATGTATCTCCCACGAACAAAAAACACATGCACCCCACCTGTATGGGGCCCCGCCCCTTATGGTGGTACCACCCATATAACCATGACTCTGGTCATGAAACACCCTTCCTCTATTTTCGTCCCAGCGTACTGGATGCTTGCACCATACGAGCTAGCGGAATGAAAAGATTAAGGAAGATTAATAATGTTGGAAGCTTACCGGAGGTTGCTGGCCCCTGGCATCTTCGACGCATGTTTTCGGCGACACGACGGGCCTGTGATGTTCCTCGTTTGATGACTGCACATCGAGGTTCAGCTGTACAAGGCTGGCTGTCGGGCCAGCTTGTACTCAGGTAGGCCCTGTGTCTTCAGGCATGGGTATTAGTGTTAGTAATGCTGGTTTGTGTTGTTAACACAACCTTGTTGTGTGTTGGCGCCAGGGGCAAGATGGTTTGGTGAACGTTCTCTGCAGGGAACGGTTTCCAAGCTGTCTTGGGCGTGCTGCTAAAACATCTAAAGCTATGCTAACATGCTATCGCTACTGCCGCATGCTATCACTACTGCTAATTGCTATGCTGTTTTAATGTCTCCGCCGTGAGATGTTGTCACTCTCCCGCCTCTTGCCCGGTTCATCAATGAAGGTCAGTCGGTAGCTGTTGTGGGGTTTTGAGTTCTATTTACCTTTTTCGGGTAAATGGGTTGACAACGGGGTAGGTCGTGGCTAGGTTCTAGCCAGGTATTACCTTGTGTTCCGGCGGGGTTTGTTGAACGGTGTTCCCATCTGGGTTGGCGTCGGGTAGTGGGGCTATGGGTCCAGCCGACATGGTAAACATGTTGCGTGTCTGTGCACAGGCAATTGTTGTCTTGGGTTCCACATTGCCTGGCGTTAGGCTGCAGTAGTGTAAGGGCAGGGCCGCTTGGGAGAAATGTGAGGCCCTGTGCGTTTTTAGACGCGAGGCCCCCCATCTCCTGGGGCGGCCCTGTGTAGGGGGCTATTGTTTCATTTTGTCACTCTGCTATGAGAAGGTCTGTCTTGCTACAAGCTTTCTCTCCTCTCAAACCATTCATACTGACGGTCAATCGGTATACTGGGGGAGTAGTGCGGGGGGGGGCTTTGTTTACCTTTTTTGGTAAATGGGCTAAACTAGGGCTGGTGTTCTGTTGTGAATATTTTGAATGAAGACGGGTCTGGTCCGTCTCCCCTTAAACTTTGTGTGTATGGGTTTGCTCATTCTACAGTTTTTGTGGTTTAGCTCTTTTATTCATTTAACCTTTTCATGGTCCACACCACAGTGGAGGGTGCTGTTTGCAATCACCACTGGTGCTCCATGTTAACGTCAGTCCTTTGTTTTTGATATATTGAAACAATGCCCCGCCCGGCCGACACCATGGGTCGGCCTGGCGAGTGGCTGGTGGGCTGTTAAGGCTTGTACCGCCACGGTATGGAATTGGCAACGATTAGAACTGTGTTCGAATTGGTGTTTTTTCTATTACAGAAATGGTGTCTGGTGGAGGGGCCTTGAGGGCCGGCCGACGTCGACACATCGCGCACGGTGTTGGTAAACCACTCCGTCGAGGATGTTGACGTTATTAGCTTTGACCCAGCCGCAAGCTATAACCGCTCAGGGTTCCCCTCTCCGCAGGGGATTTTGGTCTTCTGCTGGAGCGCGGGCGGTATTGTCCTAGGCCCTACACCGCCTCACACCGCGCAGCCAGAAGAAGAGAGAGCACGGCCTCGTCAGCGGCGATGACGGGGCCCTCGACAGGCGGCCATGTTTCCCCCGCCAGTGGTGCCCTGGTTGGAGAATCGACAGGGTATCGCGAGGCCGACAGTCTTGGCGGCCGAGGGATCGGCCATTTTGGGTGATTTCGGTGTTGGTAAACCACTCCGTCGTCATTTTGCCGCGAGCAGCCCGCTCCCCGCTCAGTCCGCTTTCTGTTACCCTCAGAAGCGGGGCTCTGGGTGTGTTCCTTTGGCTGCGGGCCGCGGACCTTCTTGAAGCGTATGCGGCCCCATTCTTCGCTTCTCATGGAGACAGGGGCTGACACCCAGTTGATGGCTGAGCCTGGGTCTGTCCGTGAGAATGTTGTGCTGTCAAGCGGCTCCCACACCTTGAACTGTGTTGGTTGAGCCTGGTGTTACGTCTGTCAACTTAAGTGTTGTCAGCAGGGGGGCTCGAAACCTTTTGAGGCACACAGTGCGGGCTTCCCCGGCCTCGCCTTCGCCAGGCCAGGTATCATGTTGGTGCTCCCACTCCTGGAATATTGGCAAGTGGTCGCAGCTCACATGGTTTGGGGTGGTAGTGATATCACTGCAGGGCTACGGTGTGTAGGAACCCATGGGGGCCTTACACCTTGCATGTCCGGCTGCAGAACAACTCCTTCAGCATGTTCTGGAGGGGTGTTCAGTGGGGGGGCTTTTTTGATCGGAAGCCCCCCGTATCAGACAGGCCCTTTTCTGTCGGGGTTCCCCCTTGGGTGCGATTGCCTCGTGGGTGGTGTCAGGGTCAGGTGTTCCGACACGGAACGCGCTCCTCGCACGATTCCAGGGTTGTCTTCGCACAGCGGGGGGGACCGGGCCAACTATCTACAGTTCCTGGCGGACCTGCGCCACGTGACGGCGGGTGCGTTGGGAGTGTCGTCACATATGACTACGGCAGTACCATATGTCGAGGTAGATGGAGAGAATGGTGAGGCGGGGACTTGTGTTTACACAACCCCACCCGTTTTCAGGTTTGGTACAGACCCTGTTGTCGGGGTCTCCAGCAGGGACAGCTCTGGTCGACGAGATCCAATCTCTGTGGACGAAGCAAGCCATCGTCGTGGCGTTCTCCTCCCGGTGTTCTCTGCCCGAGAAGTCGGGAGGGAGGGGTGTAAGACCCAGGCTGGACCTGTCCCATGGGAAGGTTCAGCATTTTTTGGATTGTCTCCTACCTGTTGAACACTGTCAGGTGGGGGTCTGGTTCTCCTCCATAGACCTGTAGGATGCGTATGCGCATCCCCGATCTTCCATCCTAGGGCTTACCTACGCTTCCTTTGCAGGGTTAGCGTATGAGTACCAGAGGCTGCCGTTCGGTTTTCTCTGGCTCCCCGCATCTTCACCAAGTGCGTGGAGGCCGCACTGGGGCCTCTGCGTCATCCGGGGTTACGGAGTGTTCTGCCCTGATGACGTTCTGGTCCTTCGCGGTCAAGGTGGATCGTCAGGTCTCGTACCAGGCAGGTCTCTACCAGCCTGGGGTTGCTGTAGACTGGATGTAGAGTATTCCTCTTCCCAGTCAACGGTTGGAGGGCTATGGGCATCCATCTCAGAGCGTGTTGTCAACACGCTCGGGAGGTTCCGTCCTAGGACGGTTACGGCGCTGTCTCACGTCGCGTTTTCACCGACGCCTCCCTCGCTGGTGACGCGTCGGGCCAACGCAGTAGGGGGCAGCTGGCAAACCATGCTGCCCGGTCTGCGCTACGTTCAATGTGTTGGTGTTGAAAGCGGTCCTTCTGGTCCACAAATGGTGTTGATCAGGACGGACGATACGACGTCAGTGTCGTGTATCGACAGACAGGGAGGAGTACGCTCCCCCTGTCTGCACCAGGCGGCGGGCGGCTGGCTATGGGCGTCCTCCATCTGCGCGGCCTAAGGGCTCCCCACATCCCCGGCAGGGAGAATGTGGGTGCAGGTGTACTGTCGCGGGGCGGCCCTCATCCTGACGGGTGAGGATTGCGTCTGGACATGGCCAGGCAGGTCTGGGACCGATGCCGTGCCGCCAGGGATTCTTCCCCATACATCTGTTAGGTCAGTTGTTGGGACGGGTACGTTGAGGGGCGCAGGTCCTTGATCCTGATGGTGTTACCATCTGGAATGCGCATGCTCCCTCCACTGTCGCGCTTACGCGGGCAGATGACGTATGTTCCAAGTGTGGTGTAAGGCGGGGGGCCAGGACTCAGTCTCCTGCCCCCTGGTTGCTGTCCTTAGTTACCTCCAGTCTCTCCTTGATAGACTGTCGGCTTCGACGGTGAGGGTATATGCAGCAGCTATATCCTCCTATCATGAGGGGTTTGAGGGGATGTCTTGTTCAGCCACCCTCTTGTGAAGCGTTTCCTGCTTGGCGCTCGACGCGTTAAGCCGGTGCAACGCTCCTTGGCTCCGACTTGGGATCTTCAATTGGTCCTTGGTCGGTTGTCCTTGGCCCCGTTTGAGCCGCTCGAGCGGGCGCCGTTGGGACAGCTGTCCTTCAGGACCGCGTTCCTTCTGGCTGTCACTTCCGCTAAACGCGTAGGTGAGCTCTGTGCTCTCTCGGTACGTCCAGAGTGCCTGTCTTTTCGGACCGATTGCGGTGTCACTCTGCGACCTAATCCTGCTTTCGTGCCTAAGAATATCCGGAGTTCCTTCCGCTCCCGGGATATTGTGGTTCAGGCGTTTCGTCCTCCTCCTCACACTGGTGAGTTAGATGCGGGCCTTCACCTGTCATGTCCAGTCCGTGCTTGGGGATTTACCTCAGCCGTACTCAGGATTTCAGGGTTACCGACCAGCTTTTTGTCTGTTACGGTGGGGCTCGTGCTGGTAAGGCACTGTCGGAGCAGCGCCTGTCCCATTGGTTGTGCGAGGGTGTTACCCTCTGCTACACGCTGGCTGGGCAGGATCCCCCTGGGGGCGTCAGGGCGCACTCCACTCGTGGGGTGGCTGCCTCTGCCGCTCTCCTGGGTGGGGCCTCGGTGGAGGCCATCTGTGCTGCAGCTTCATGGTCCTCCCCGGGCTCCTTTGTAAGGTTTTTCCTCATGGACATGACCGGGGGTTCTGTCTCCCAGGCGGTTCTGGGGTCTGTGGCCTTTGGTCAGGTAGCAGGAGTGTATGGGTATGGGCCGCAGTGTGTTGAGTCACACGTGGTTCCGCCTGTACGGTGTGTTCAAGGGGTTCTGGCTCCCTCTTGTTCGCATTCAGGTGGAGTTGACTGCGCCCCCCCTTCGTTAGGAAGGATGGGGTGACAGGGCTCCCCGCACCCCTTGATGTGGGCTTACGGGTCCTCAGGGGGTACATCTGTCGGGTCTCGCGCCCGCTCTTCCCCATTATCTCGTAAGGCTCAGAGCGGGACGCGATGCTATACGAAATATAACGATAGGTTATGTAGATAACCTAGTTATATTAGTATTGGCTAAGCGTCCCGCTCTGCGCGCCCTGAGTTCCCTCTTGAGGGGTCTTTTCCTGGGACGGGTTTTTGGCGAGGAAGGGTGTTTCATGACCAGAGTCATGGTTATATGGGTGGTACCACCATAAGGGGCGGGGCCCCATACAGGTGGGGTGCATGTGTTTTTTGTTCGTGGGAGATACATTAGGTATCACAGGAGATATAGAGTATCTCGTAAGGCTCAGAGCGGGACGCTTAGCCAATACTAATATAACTCTATAACTATAAATATATCGTTTCTTCTCTGTGCGTTCAGTGGAAAGCTATTCTGAGCCTATTCTTGGAGTCAGTATCAAGTGTTATATATTTTATGATTCAGGGGAACTTACCCTTTATTCCTGGTGCAGTGTAAAATTCATCATCATCACCTTTGAGTGAGAATACAATATTTGACATTAAAATAAAACGCCCAATGAAAAAAATTGTTGAATAACTCCATAATTTACCAGGGAATTTTTGTTGGAAAGTTATATTTAGGTGTTTTGAACCTACATGTAAAGTATGGTGCAAATACACATTTTCCTCAGTGAGTGATAATGTTCTGGGCATTTTCTTTAATACATTTTGGTGTTGCCTTCATATTTGGACCAATATCTCCCTGCAACCCCCCAACTCCCCTCCACACACACACACACACACACACACACACACACACACACACACACACACACACACACACACACACACACACACACACACACACACACACACATACACAAACATACAAAACAACGCCTCCAGAGCTCCTTATAAGGCAAAGTAATGACGCAGCTGTGTGGAAATGGATGCGGAAGTGCCTTGCGAGTCTTGCGCGACCCATCGAAATGAGATTAGATGAATGTATTGTCATCATATATAGTACAGCTCGTGGTACACCTGCCGCAGCGCGCGCACACACACACACAAACGCGCGCGCGCAGTATACTGTAGCCTACGGCGTAATGAATGAACGCAGTATAGGCTTATTATTCCATTAATGCCGACGGCATAATGAATGAACGCAGTATAGGCTTATTATTCCATTAATGACTTGTTGCATTAGGATTTAGTAGATACTATATGCTCTGCCCTACGTACAGTATAGGTACAGTCTGTACTTATACTGTACGTAGGGCAGAGGCAGAGCATATATATAGTATCTACTAAATCCTAATGAAACAAGTAACTAGAATATATTAAGCCTATACTGTTCATTAGACACGTAGGCCATACTGGCGCACACAAGACTTGTTATGGAATATTAATGCAGGCTATTTCCATGCGATTAGCTTTAGTTCTTATTTATTTATTTATTTATCCACTGTCATTTCAGTGTTGGTGTATACCAGTGGAGGCTGCTGACCAAATTTTTTGGTGAAGCACAAATTATTATATTATATTATATATTAAATTATATTTTTAAAACATCCCCCACTGTGTGTCAGTGGTCAGTGGACACAGATGAAAACATATTAACATTAGGTGACAGCGGACCTGACCAGATGAAAACATATTAGGTGACAGCGCACCTGACCAGATGAAATCATATTAGGTGACAGCGCACCTGACCAGATGAAATCATATTAGGTGACAGCGCACCTGACCAGATGAAAACATATTAGGTGACAGCGCACCTGATCAGATCAAAACATATTAGGTGACAGCGCACCTGACCAGATCAAAATATATTAGGTGAAGGTGACAAGGAAGCCACAGACTCATACCCCCCCGACACTCAACTAACCGCCTCGGACAGTCCTTCATACCAGTGGCCATCAGGCTCCACAACAGTGGGCAGGGACTGCTGCCAGACACCGACCTAGAACTAATAGGAACCCAAGTAGGACAATAACACTACCTTATGCATACTGCACCTTATGTGGATACTGTGATACTGTGAATAATGAATAATGTATATTTCAGTTAGTTAGATAGTAAATTATAACACTACCTTATGCATACTGCACCTTATGTGACACTGTGAAAATATATTTCAGTTAGTTAGATAGTAAATTATATTTACCTATTTGTTTACACTGCTTGTGTTGTTTTCACTACCTGTACCCCCCCCCCCTTCCCCCATGCTGCTATGATGCCTGAATTTCCCCAAGGGGATCAATAAAGGAATATCTTATCTTATCTTAAAAGGAAAGATGAAATTACCTACCTGGGTTCCATCCTATAGAGGCAAATCTTTCCTGTGACAAAATGGGATCCAATGTAATAAAACTAAGTCAACCAACAAACTAGATTCCTGTACCGGATCTCCTCTCTGGTAAACAAGAATACCTTGAAGACTCTAACAGAAGTACTCATTCAAGGGTACTATGACTATGCTTGCACCTCATGGTACCAAAGCACCTCAAAGGCACTAAAAACAAGATTACAAACATCACAAAACAAACTGGTCAGACTACTGCTTGACCTTACTCCTAAAACCCACCTCACCCCTGCCCACTTTGACAACCTAGGATGGCTTAGAGTAGACGACAGAGTACAGCAACTTGCAATGGGCCTGGGCCCCGTTCCCCGTACCTGGATAACTGAGTTAGCCGGATAACTTTCGGTTAAGTCTGACTTAAGCCGGACTTTCCGGCTCCCCGTACCTGGATTGTCCAAATCACCATGACAACAGATCCAAAAGTTTGAGCCTGGTCGAAAGCAGGGTTTAAGTTCAAGTTAGCCGGATGAAGCACAGCCACGCCCCCGCAAAGAAAGTGACAGCGCGTTTCCTGAAATTATTCCCACAGTCTAGGATCTGCTTTATACCATTCTGAATTACGTTTTTGTGCTCCATTCTTCCAGAGGGGGCTTTTGAAATGTAAAATAGACCCAAAATGCTGATACTAAATTCACTTTGTCCTAAATAATGCACGTTATATATACCGTGGCGCTCGCTCGGTGCGATGTACACATTATGTGGTTATTCTAACAACGCGCAGCATTGCAAATGTGAATCCCGCGGGGATATTTTTAATGATTGAAACCTATCGCTCGTTTGGCTCTGATTCCTTTCATATTCTCCGCTGTGGATGTTTAATGGAGCGCCTGGATTGTGTTTCATTCAAGCATAAAATTGAAGTGTCTATGCGTGGATTGTGGATCTTGTCTCGTTCATTAATGTATAAACAATGAATTTATCCCATCTTGCACAGTGGCTCAGCGGTAGTGCTCAATCCTGGCAACCCAGCGACCGGTGTTCGAAACCCCGTGTTTCCAATATAATTTTTTGGAATATAATATTAATGATTATACGCCAAAGTAGCCTAGTTTCAAGTTAAAATATTATAAATCTACATGCATTGAGGATGTCATTCTTTATATAGCTCTCAACGTGCACCAAATTGAATTATTCCTACATCGCAAAAAGAAGGGGAAGACTAGGTTTCGAACCCCGGTCGTCTGCGTGAAAGTCAAAAGAAGAACCCGTTACACCACAGTGGAGATAAGTAAAAGATCGACTATACATCAATCAATGGGAAGAGAGCCGTATCGTTATTTTGTATAACAGTTTAACTAATTATTTTCGCTAGCAAGATCTCATTTGATTATTCAATCCAGCAGGCAAGTTTAAAGAAATATAATCTGATTGATTGAGGTAATGAGGGACTTAAAATTAGCCTATAGATAACGCATTTAACTTGTCGGCGAGGCGATTGAGCCGTACTGCAATATGTTACTAAAGTTTTAAATCAATTAATCAATCAATGCCGCTAGAGAATCAGGATCTCTGCTCTCGACACTTGCCGCCTTCTCGGCTGAGGCGGGCACGCGCACTTATCCTGGGTCTCAAGTCTGGCTTGAGTTAACGAGACTGAATCCACCTTCGAGGAACAGGAAAATCCCGGCTTCAAACATCGGGTTAACTGAATCTGGATAATGACATCTTGATCGACTTAGTTGAACCAGGTACGGGGAACGGGGCCCTGGTCTACAAGATACACTACACCACTAAGATACCCATGTGCATGTCGAAATACTTCCCAAAGGTCAGTGAATACCACGACCACAACACCAGAGGGAGTTCCACAAATCATGTTCAACCCAGATAAAATAATTTAAAAAGTAAAAAAAAAAGAAAAAAAATTAATAAAAGAAAAATCGTCATAACTTAGAAATGAGATTGCATAAGTCTATGAATCGATATCGCGATTCTGTTTCGATTAATTGCCCAGCCCTACAGTGTGTACAGTAAGTTAGCTTGGTGATCATCATTGTGATGTAGGCTAAGCTGGCTAGCTACTGTTAGCATACAAGCTTTTACAAACACTGTAGCCTACTTACTTTTTCATCCACAACTTTTTTTCTGATCCAAATGCATAAGTCCACTTCTTCATGTTGCTCAGTTGCTGGTTTATACTTCGGTCCTAATGTTGGCGCAAAGTTTAATTTAGCCTACTGTGTTGTTATAGCTGTACAGCTTACTAAACTACTAGCTTGCTCTTTCACACAGTGAAACCAGTCCAGCTGCAGGTCCGTGGGTTAGGTTTAGCTCGGGCCAATCTCAAGTTTCTCAAGTTTCTTTATTAGTTGTCATACAGAAGTACAGAATACTTTTATACAAAATGCTTCTTTCTGTTACATTTTGTATAAAAGTATTCTGTACTTCTGTATGACAACTAATAAAGAAACTTGAGAAACTTGAGATTGGCCCCAGCTAAACCTAACCTACGGACCTGCAGCTGGACCCGTTTTGACTGTGCAATGCAGAAACCTCTGATTGGATTTTCAAGGCTGCCAATCATATTCAACCTCCGTGTATTGGATGTCAAGGGCTGTCAATCATTCAATCCCCCATTCAATGGCAAAAGTTTAACTGCACAGACCGTGCTTAGATGACGTTAATAGCCTATTTTGATTGGCTATTATTTATTATTTATTTAATCCTGGGTCAACCTGTGCAGCCATCTGCACGAATATACTGCAGTCATTACTGCAGTGCAGGCTTGCTCAGAGCTGGCAATTTTGGCAATTTTTGAAGAAAAAAATATTCACTGGCATTTCTTTTTACAGAGGAAAACATTTCTAATAAAAAAAAAATAAAAAAAAAATATATATATATATATATATATATATATGTAAATTAATAATAATTATGAATTATGAGTGAATTTGTGTTTCACGTGTTGTCATAGAGAAACCTCCACTGGTGTATAGGCTATATAGTTTATTTCAATATAAGTTTAATTGATTAATGATATATTCGAAGGAATGCAGGTTTATAGCTATATCAACCCCCTCCAATGTACAGTAAATGACCAAGTATGGTTTTGTCAATATTCCAATGTACAGTTTTGCTTGTACAGTGTCCCCCACCCACCCCTCCTACCCAACCCCCCCCCCCCCCCCCCCCACCAAACCACCTCCAATGTACAGTCCCCCCCCCAGTTTCTACGTCAAATGTATATACTCTCTTTTCTGGACTCTTTTTGTATCACAAACAGTACTGTATTTGCAAATCTGGTATGTCATAAATGTATAGATGTAGCAGTACTGTATATCTGTATGTCGTGTGTGACATGTTATGATGAATTGAAAATGGGGGACCCTGATGTAAACAAGACGAAAGTCTTTCTCTGGTCTGCATCCCCTTAACAATTGTATGTAATTGAGCTGTACTGTACTGTACCCATTCTGCAATCTGTTAATAAAGTTTTCAATCAATCAATCAATCAATCAAACAAAGGTCTGTCCCATTGTATACCAATCAATGGGATATATTGTATGTTGACCTGCATTCTTTCAAATGTATATAATTAATCATTAAAACAGATGTGTAACAAATAAGAAATACAAATTCCACAGAAGGCATTAACACATCCTGTGCCAAAAACGTCGTACAACGTGATTCAAGTTCATGCTAATTCTGCCATTCCACGGCATACGACGTTATTGAGATCATATTTAATTTTTTCGCAATGTTATTCATATTTCCCTCACAGAGCCTGGTCTGATGCAGTGTGAGCCGGCACAACTCTGCAACGCTTAAATACTGCCCCCTGGTGGATGATCGGCGAGTTGCCAAACCGGAAATGGCAGAGTCGATCTCGGTGCGTCTCCGAAATGCGTCCGGCCACTCGCATATTGTTGCGGGACTGTAGACTCACGTCCGTGTGTAGCGATCGCTGCCATAACGCAATAATCGATAAGATTTGGCCGTGTATTATGATTATACAAACCGGAAATGGATTTAGGCGATCTCCATCAAATAAGTGGGATCTTTTTGCTCCAGTCTCATCGCCCAATGGTAAGAGGACGCTGACGTTACTTTCAGCCTGTTTGTTTATTATTATTCATGCAAACTGCTCTGATCAATATATCACCCATACTACATAAAGCTTTTAACGACGATCACGGAATTATAAACGACCCCCCCCCCCCCTCCGTTCATCCGCGCATTATCAGTCATAATGTTTAGGATCATGTACAGTTGACATTTTTAATATAGTGTGGATCGGCAACAAACAGCATTTGATAATCTTATGCGTTTATGCATAATTATGCATTATGCCTCACGTTCTAGGAATTACTGCAGAAAACGATAAAAACATATTTATATTCTAGACGGTATTTTCGTATGAATGTATGCATGAAAAAGTTAAACGTTCCTACATCCTGAACGATAGATAATCGATGTTGAATGGGCCATAGTAATGTCAATTTAGCAATACAATTTAAAAGTTATAGCCCTGCAAAGAAGGTGAACATCTCCATAGACTTACAGTGCTGGCAGAGAATGGTATAAGATGCTCAAATTGCGTGGCAGGGAATGTGTTAAATAATTATTATTTTCAATCATTTCACAATAATTGCATAATTGTGTTTGAATATCTGAGTAATTAAAGTACATTTGTCCAAAATAGCTGGTTCAGATATGGTTAAGCAGCTGCCCTGTGATCAGATTAATCCATATTATTTATTTTTCCGACATCAAATAACGTAATTTCTTATCGTACAAATATTGTCATATTTATTTTAATTATGATTAAGTAATTAATTCCAAGGAGGCCTGTAGCGTTGACATGAAGGAATCACTATGAGAACACAGTCTGTCAAGTTAATAACATTTTCAATTAGTCAATCAATCATAAGTGTGCTCCTCAGCACTCTTAAATCTGCTCTCAGCCACACTCAAATCTGATCTCAGGAAGATTTGGGGACTCGCGCTACCAGCCCTAATATGTCTTAAATGGGCAGAAATCTGCCTAAGAGGACATTTTTGGTCGTAAATTCGTTCGGGAATGAGACCCAATGTCCCTCTCTGCATCTTATCAAATACCACATCATCATCAACAGGTGATGTTCATTCAAGCTGCACAATATATTATATAGTTGTCAGATCAATTGATAGAAGAGCTTCAAACGCATAAAATCCTTCACTATGATTGTCATCATCACTGTCCCATCATTCTAACTCAGCGTCCTTTTCATTTATATTATCTGGATCATCCTCAACATCCACAAGTTCCAATGCTTGTTGAACATTATATCTCTTTGTCTTTTTGCCATTTTATTATAAAACCAGGGACAAGCGCCTCTCTCTATCCTCCATTATGCACAAGCAGTGCGTGTCTGTCTGACGGCCCGATCTGTCGGAGCGCACTGGAGTATAGATAAACAATAGAGATTTTCCATTGGTCCTCCCAGCCCACATTTCTAGCATTTCCATTGGCCATAGGTCAAATGCTCAGTGAAAGATCGATATATGCATAGGATTAGATGCAGCCTGCATTCAGAAAAGAGGAATAGACCAATCTACACATTTCAAGATTTAGGCTGTACTTCCACACACAGCCAGTGGGCGACCAAGAGATTTTTGATGGAGAGAAGAGAATCTCCCGATTCAGATACACTTTAAAGCAAGTCATAAGCGGTTCCAAGGATATTTAATGTTTTGCAAAACATGTCTAGTGTTGCATGGGTGCAACACTCTGCTTTAGAGGGTTAAGCCAGGGCCAAGGTCAATGTAATCCTTCAGACAAAGAACTATATTTCAAAAGATGGTAAATTGATGTGCTGTGTGCATTAATAGTTAAAACGAGAATGTGTAATTTTCCTATTAATTAATTAAGTTCTGGAGCTAGACCACCACTGTTTTTCTAGACACAACATAGCCTCAAATAATCTGGTGCGACCAGCTTGGTCAGCCTTCTTGTGATACCAGTGTGACGACCCTCCCCCACATTATGTTTGCTTGCTCTGCTCTGTGTCCCTGCTTCACAGGATTGGTGGGGTGAGCTGGCAGAGCAGAGCTGGTGAAGGGTCATCAGGCTAATTGGGGCACACCTGGGTCAGTGTGTCCCAGTCAGGATATAGAGGGAGGCTTCCTCTAGTCTCTGGCGATCTCCCCACCTGTTTTGGTTCCTTTTGTTTGTTTTTACACTTACAACATTCATGCTGCACACTCTCATCCACACACTGCTCACACACTGATACTCATTCATATTGGCTGCTAATTAGTATCATTTAATAAATTATTTTGTTATTTCTTAAATTGTGCCTGTGTCTCCCCTTTCTTGTTGCGAGCTTGAGCCAGCTTGTAACAAGTGGGGGCTCGTTCAAAGAATTTATATTTTTGACCCTAGAATTGTTTGTAAGAAATGTTTCAGCATTTTGGTTCATATTCTTCACTCCCTGTTTAGGCCCTAAGTGGGAGTGAATCTATGGTGGACTGTTTTCCAGTGTGGTAAGTAACCTGGAAACTACTTGTTGGCTGAAATTAATTGTATATGTCTTAAATTGGGGGAGATTCAGGTGCAAATTGTAAATTGTAAATGTTAAATTGGTTATATACTTCAAATTGGCCTTAGTTTTGTGGTGGCTGGGTAGTGTGGTGAATCCTCTCCTCTGTGGACATACAGCACATGGTGAGTATGGCTTTTTGAGTGCTATTAATTTGTTTAAAGTGTTAGTGAGAAACCCTGGTTAGTTAGGCGCCGAGTGGGCCAGCTGTATTGAATCATCAATACTTCCAACAGTCCACTACTTTGTTATTTTGCCTTTTTTGTTTTGAGGTAATCCTGGGTGGAGACTTCAGTCTCTGTTGAGGGTACGCTTTCCAGACCTTCTGCCTTAGTCTCTAGGCTTATGATTATGGAGTTCAGCGTTTAAAGTGGCCTTGAGCCCGGCACGCCTCAAAGAAGACGATTAGGTTGTAGGTAGTTACAATAATAGGTAGGGAACCAGGGTTGCTCAAATACAAATATCATTGTATATGGTTAGGGATTAGCACTCAGGACGTTTTTGCTCACCATGTTTGCTGCTTGTATTCTGTGAAAGTAATCTTATGGTATGCTACTTGTTGGGTAGTAATGTCTTTTTTGTGTCTTGGATGGAAATTGTCTTAGTGCTATAGTTTGTCAACTGTATGCACTACAGACCAGTTTGCCATTTGCGGTGCTTCAGCGGTGCTTCAGCAGTGCTTCAATGGTTCTTTGGTGGTTCTTCGTGGTTCTTCAGTGGTTCTTTGGTGGTTCTTTAGTGGTTCGTCAGTGGTTCCTAGTGGTTCTTAGTGGTTATTCGTGGTTCTTATTAGTGACTAGTACAGTAAAGATGGCTACCATAGAAGATTTTTATTGGTGACCCTTCTGATGAGCTATTAGAGAGGTTTACCAAAGATCAGATTCTGAAGCTTGCTGTGCATTATAATATTGAGCTTACTAGCAGTGAGAAACGTTTAAAAACAAGTGCCTTAGATATTTTGAGGGCTGTACTAATTGAGGACAGGGTGCTTGTGACTAAAGTAGAGGAACCTTGTTTGTCTTCAGTGTCGCCACAACTCTCAGGTGTTGAAGTTGAGTGGAGGCTTAAAGAGTTGGCATTTAAGGAAAAACAGCTACAACAGGATTGTGAGCTTCAGGAAAAACAGCTATTAGACAAATGACAAGATCCTGAGCTGCAGGAAAGAAATCTTTTGCTGGAACATGAACGTGGGCTGAAAGAGTTAGCTCTTAAACATGCTGCCTTGCAGGCAGGTTCTGTGCATTCAGAGTCATGTTCAATGTTTGATGTCGGCAAAAATAGTAGAATGGTCCCTCCTTTTTTGGAGCAGGATGTGGATAAGTACTTTCCACATTTTGAACGGGTGGCTACCAGGTTGAAGTGGCCTAATACGGACTGGACGCGGCTGCTGCAGTGTGTCCTGGTTTGTAAAGCGCAGGAGGCATATTTTTCTCTGTCCCTTGAACAAAGTGCTGACTATGAGGTTTAAGGCTTCCATATTGAGGGCTTATGAATTAGTCCCAGAAGCCTATCGTCAGCATTTTAGAAACTATTGCAAGTCTGAGAGACAAACGTATGTTGATGTTGGTAAGGAGAACGATCACCATCCTGTAAAGTATTTCGGTGTTCTAGGAGATGAGGCTCAAATTGAAATTAAGGATGGAGCTAATTTCAAATAATAATAATAATAATAATAATAATGCATTTTATTTATAAGGCGCCTTTCAAGACACTCAAGGTCGCCGTACAACAATTTAAAAACAGTTCATTAACAATCACAATCCATTTAAAAAATAAAATCAGACATACGCCTGTCTAAACAGGTGGGTTTTGAGGTGGGTTTTAAATGGGATGATGGAGTCAATGTTCCTGATGTCGGGGGGGAGGGAGTTCCAGAGGCAGGGGGCAGAGCAGCTGAAGGCTCTTGACCCCATGGTGGACAGACGGGCTGGGGGGACGGTCAGGTTGATGGAGGAGGCAGACCTGAGGGACCGGGTGGGAATGTTGATGTGGAGGAGGTCGGACAGGTATGGAGAGGCAAGGTTGTGGATGGCCTTGAATGTATGGAGGAGGATCTTGTAATCTATGCAGTGTTTAATGGGAAGCCAGTGTAGTTGGCGTAGGACGGGGGTGATGTGACTGATGACAGGGGTTCTGGTTATTATACGGGCAGCAGCGTTCTGGACCAGTTGGAGCTTATGGAGGAGTTTGTGGGGGAGACCAAAGAGAAGGGAGTTGCAATAATCAAAGCGGGGAGTGACGAGGGAGTGGACCAGGATTGCGGCGCTGTTTGGAGTGAGTGAAGGGCGGAGGCGGTTGATGTTGCAAAGGTGGAAGTAGGCGGACCGGATGGTGTTATTGATGTGGGAATGGAATGATAGGGTGCTGTCGAGGACAACACCCAGACTCTTGATCTGGGGGGAAGGGGAAACCAAGGAGTTGTCTATGGTGAGGGTGGAACTGGGGTGCTTGGTGTGGACTTGGAGCCAATGAGGACTACCTCTGTTTTATCACTGTTTAGTTTGAGGAAATTTGAAGTGAACCAGGATTTGATTTCCTGTAAACAGGCACAGAGGGAAGAGGGAGGGAGGGTGGAAGTGGGTTTGGAGGAAACATAGAGCTGGGTGTCGTCCGCGTAACAGTGGAAATTGATGTTGTATTTACGGAGAATCAGACCAAGTGGGAGGAGGTAGATGATGAAGAGGATAGGGCCAAGGACAGAGCCCTGGGGAACACCGGAGGAGAGGGGGGATGGATGGGATGTGAATGATTTTAACTGAATGAACTGAGTACGACCAGAGAGATATGAATGGAACCAGTCTAGGGATGTATGGGAGATTCCAATGGAGGCTAGTCGGTTAAGGAGGGTGGAGTGAGATATGGTGTCAAATGCAGTGCTTAGATCGAGGAGGATGAGGATGGATAATAGTCCGGAGTCAGCTGCCATCAGGATGTCATTAGTGATTTTGAGGGCTGTTTCTGTGCTGTGACGGGGGCAAAACCAGATTGGAACTGTTCATAGAGGTTATTGTTGGAGAGGTGAGCATGAATCTGAGAAGCCACTACTTTTTCCAGGATTTTTGAGAGAAATGGCAGGTTGGAGATGGGGCGGAGGTTATTGAAAATGTTGGGGTCTGAACCAGGTTTCTTTAGAATCGGTTACAGCAGCGGATTTGAGAGATGATGGGACAGAACCAGAGGTGAGGGAGGAATGGATGATTGCCGTTATAAGGGGCAGGAGAGAAGGGAGGGAGGCTATGACCAGGGAGGAGGGCAGGGGGTCAAGTTGGCAGGTGGATGGCTGGGATATCCGGATGAGTTTTGATATATCGGCAGCAGAGGGGAGATGGAAGCAGGAGAGAGGTGCAGAGAGGGGGGGGGGGGTGTGGAGCTAGGGGAGATGGACAACTGGACATGAGAGAGGTCAGTTGCTGGTGGATATTGGCTATTTTTAAATAGAAAAATTACATCAGGGAGTTACAATGTTCAGTGGAGTAGAAGTGTGAGGGAAGGGATTCAGGGGGGCGGGTGAGTTGTTGACCACTGAGAACAGGGCCCTGGTGTTCCCAGCACCAGCAGTGATTTTGTCTGCAAAATATTGGGATTTGGTTGAGGATATGGGTATGGTGCATCTGTTTGTGAACAGTGAGTCCGGTTTTTCTGGAAAGCCGCTCCAGCTGACGTCCTTTGGCTTTCAGCAGACGTAGGTGAGGGGAGAACCAGGGGGCAGAGTCGGGGAATGAGACAGTCCTGGTTTTGAGGGGGGCAAGTGAGTCCAGCAGAGTTTGGAGACTGTCGTTGTAGTGGGAGACGAGCTGATCCGGGGTGCATGGGGGGATGGTGATGGGGAAACTGTCGATGCCTGTGGTGAGATCTGCTAAATGAATGTTTTTGATGTTGCGAAAGGACATAATACGTGACTGTTTGGTTTGGGATAGTGTCAGACTTAAATTAAATGAAACAAGCATGTGGTCAGAGATGGGGAGATCGACAGCAGAACAGTTGAGAGGGGTGACACCTGAGCAACAGACCATGTCCAAAATATGACCTTTATAATGGGTCGGGAAATCTATGTATTGTTTGAGACCAAAACTGTCCAGGCAAGAGATGAAGTCCTTAGTGAGAGCATGATTCGTGTTGTCCATGTGAATATTTAAATCACCCAACAGAATTATGTTGGATGAGAGTGAACAGATGTGGGTGAGAAATGTGTTGAATTCATCAATGAAATCCTTGTTTGGTTTGGGTGGGCGGTAGATATTTACTAAAATAGTTGGTGTAGGTCCATTTAATTGTAGAGCTACAGACTCAAATTAATGAGACACTGGCAGTGTGACAGATGAGACCTTCCAAGACTCGTGGTAGATTAGCGCGAGACCTCCCCCTCTGCCGGTGAGACGGGGTTGGCAGGTGTAAAGAAACCCAGGTGGGGTAGACTCGTTCAGCTGAGAGCAGTCATTGGGATGTTGCCAAGTCTCTGTTAAACAGAAAAAGTCATACTTGCGGTCGAGGAGGAGGTCCTGCAGTAATTGTCCCTTGCCAGTGAGGGAGCAGATGTTAAATAATCCAAGTTTGACGTCGGAGTGCTGGTTGGAGAAGCTAACGTTAGCCGACCTGGCTAGGCTAGCTAACGCGCTGTGGTCCACCTTCCTGCGAGTGTTTCTCAGAGGGTGGTGGCGGGTGGAGGTCCAGATGGAGTTTATTGCAGTGGAGTCATCGATGTGGTAGCTTTGTCAGGCACTGCGATGGATGTACCTCCGACGAGGAAAGTGAGCAATGTCCGAGAAATGATACAGTACAGGCGGGGGAGCAGACCGGTGGAATCAGAGTTGGTGGAGCTCCGTACTCATGTATTGGATCAGGGTTGATGCTGGATATATTAAGAAGGACAGGACAGTCCACAAGAGCACAGAGCTCACAGCGAGGTTGTAAATCAACATGATGAACAGGCAGATGTTATGTTCCGAACAGCAGTAGCAGTGACCGGGTGAGTAGGACGCCAACACGCTTTTGGTAACGTTTGAGCAGTCTAACACACAATACTGACAAACGGATAAATTTGACAGTAATTCCAGAGTAGAGACCAACGGTACCACGTTCGCCAAGAGTAGGTGATCTGCTGCAAACTATGCAGATAATCATAAAAACATTCAAAACAACCGGAGAGCAGCGGCAGCTAGTCGTGCCTGCGTTCACTCAACCGGAAGAAAGACAAATATCCTACAGTTGTGCATACTGAAAGTCATATGAGTGATAAAGCATTGCCCATACTGTGGGCATGGTTCTATAGAGGACAAACTCAGTGCAGAGTGTACTGGCAATGTGTCATTGGCTCAGGTGGTTAACGAAAAGGAAGCCTGCAACACTTCACTGTCAGAGGTGCAGTGTGCAAATTACACAGATGATCAAACCATGCCAGCTCAAGATTACAACAGTCCTCTAGAACAGGGGTTCCCAAACTTTTCAGGCCGCGACCCCCAAATAACGGTGTCAGAGAGCCGCAACCCCCACTATTATAGGAGGCAAAACAAATTAAAAATTATTATAATAATTTTATTTATTTTTATAAATGGAAATGTATGGTTGAAACATGCAAACGTTCAAACGCACACACACTAATAAGCATTGGAGGCTTTTAACCAGGGCCGGACTGGGGAAATCATTCAGGCCAGGAAATATAGTGCAAAATATAGCCCCAGTCAGGCCACTTTTTAAGAACATATGCCGTTGGTGACGATCAAAGCATCAAAAAACTACCCCCCCCTCCCCCCTTTCATGCATTCATGATGAAACATAATACCTATTATATACATTTGATTTGGAAATAGTAGCGTGTCCAGGCGAGCAACGCCAACGCTTTTAGTAAAATTCACGTATTCCTCCATAGCGCCGTTTTATGGAATTACCCAGGATCACTCTGAAACTATGGAGGTTATTGTATGACTACTAGTGAGGCAGTGCCTCACTAGTAATAGAAAAAAAAAAAAAACAAAAAAAAAAAAAAACATTATTTTTATATATATATTTATTTGTATTAGAAATGTTTTCCTCTGTGAAAAAAAAATTACAGTGGATTTGTTTTTCTTCAAAAATGTCCAAGTGACAGACATTTCACATTTCACTGTCCATCTATCAATCATTCATGAGTTTCAGCTTCACTGGGCGAGAACCAGGATTATAATAATCCAATCAAAATAGCTATGCAGTTTTGCGCGTGCCACTCACGAACAGGGGTTGAATGATTGACAGCCCTCAACGTTCTGACACTCAATCAGAGAAGAGCTGCGTGACTGTGATAATGTCATCAAGTTCTCCGGCTATAACAACACACACTGCGGTGAGATTTGAGAAAAGAAAAAGAGATTAGCCTAATATAATAATGAATTCATCTTTTGATCTTTATTGTTCAACTGTAGCCTATTGTGCAATGTGCATCGTGTTTTATTTTTTAATTTTGTATAGTGTAGTTGACCGTAGCGTAGTCGCTAACGCTAGTTGTAGCCAGAGAAGGCTCTGGTAGGCTCTGGTAGTAGCTACTAGCTAGCTTAGTTAGCTTCCTCATCATGCTCCGAGTGTTAAGGCGACGCACACGCACATAGTAGTATTGCGAGATGTGCAGCGATGGTCTGTGGAATCGGAGGAAACATTCCAGGCTGCACTTGAATGTACAGACTGGAGGGTGTTCCGCGATAACACAGATAACATTAATGACTACACGGAGACAGTGCTGGACTTTGTTTGTACTTTGGTGGAAGAAACAATCCCCACTACCACAATTAGAGTTTACCCAAACCAAAAGCCTTGGGTAGACAAATCCGTCTGCGAAGCTCTGAAGGCGTGCACCTCAGCCTACAATGCCAGGCTTGTGGCAGGCGACATGAATGACCACAAGGTGGCGAGATACAACGTTAGGAGGGCAGTAATAGAAGCAAAAAGGCGCTACAGGGATACAATTGAACTTCAATATGAACAGGCTGACTCTAGAGCTATGTGGCACGGCCTCAGAACGATGACATTACAAAGGCACCTCCCTCAAACTGAACAGTGACATGTCCTTAGCAAATTATCTCAATACCTTCTATGCAAGGTTTGAGGCTGGGAATAACAACACCAGCCTACAAACCACTGCAATAGAGGGGGGGGGGGGGGGGGGCGCTGCTGATGGAGATTCAGTGTTCAGGATAACAGAACATGAGGTGAGGAGGACCTTTAAGAAAGTGAATATCAGGAAGGCAGCAGGACCGGACGGCATCCCCGGCCGCGTCCTAAAAGTCTGTGCCGACCAACTGGCCCCGGTATTCACTGACATATTTAACATGTCCTTAGAACAGGCTGTCATCCCCACCTGTCTGAAGAAGTCCACCATTATCCCTGTACCCAAAAAATCCAAGCCTGCTTGCCTCAACGACTACCGCCCTGTAGCTCTCACCTCCATAGCCATGAAGTGCTTTGAGAAGCTAGTGAAGGGCTACATCTGCTCCTCCCTCCCCATCAACCTGGACCCCCTGCAATTTGCATAGCGCCCCAACAGGTCCACGGAGGACGCCATAGCCCATGTGCTACACACAGCAGCATCACACCTGGACAAGAGGCAGGGGAACTATGTGAGAATGCTATTCATCGACTACAGCTCAGCATTCAATACAATAGTCCCCTCCAAACTCATAGCCAAGCTCAGGGACCTGGGCTTGAACTATGACCTCTGCCAGTGGGTCTTGGACTTCCTGACGGGCAGACCCCAGGTGGTGAGAGCAGGCAACTGCACCTCCTCATCCATCACTCTCAACATAGGGGCCCCCCAGGGCTGTGTTCTGAGGAAGCGCCAGTGACGTCAGCGAGTTCGCAGACACGGTTGTGAGTTTCATAACATCACTTGCCGATAGTATTGTCCCCACAAAGAAGGTGCGGGTGTTCCCAAATCAGAAGCCATGGGTGGACAGTACTATCAGAGCAGCTCTGAAATCTCGCACCACTGCCTACAACCTGGGCAGAGAGTCAGGAAACATGGAGGAGTATAAGGCTACAGTATATACTCTGCGCAAGGCTGTTAAACTTGCAAAACGGACGTATGCTGACAAAATGGAGACACAAATGGCACAGAATGACACAAGAGGCTTATGGTGGGGACTGAATCGATAACTGACGACAAAGTCAGCGCCCCCTCAATGGGGAGCGACGACGCCTCTCTCGCGGACAAACTCAACTCTTTCTACGCTCGGTTTGGTGCAGACAGTGGCGCCGCTAGCTCAACGGCTAGTGACGTCACTGGCGCGCCGGCTGTTGTGGAGGGGGGGGGGGGCATCCGCGGGGGGCGGGGACGCTCTCTCATTGTCGGCACACAGTGTGAGAAGAGCATTTATGCAGGTGAACACCAGAAAAGCTGCTGGCCCAGATGGAATAACAGGACGCATACTTAAGTCCTGTGCTAACCAGCTAGCCCCTGTGTTCACCACCATATTTAATCGATCCCTGGCGGAGTCAGTGGTCCCTGCCTGCTTCAAGATGTCTACCATCATCCCTGTACCAAAGAAAACCTCCCCAACATGTCTCAATGACTACAGACCGGTGGCACTCACCTCTGTGGCCATGAAATGTTTCGAGAGGCTGGTCAAGGATCACATTTGTGCTTCCCTCCCCAGTGATATGGACCCTATGCAATTTGCATACAGGCCAAACAGGTCCACTGATGATGCGGTCTCCCAAGTACTGCACAGCACCCTCTCTCACCTTGACCGCCAGAAGGGGGGCTATGTGAGACTGTTGTTCATTGACTACAGCTCAGTGTCCAACACCATAGTCCCCACCAGACTGGTGGACAAGCTGATCGAGCTGGGTCTGAGCTCCGCTCTGAGCGCCTGGATACTGGACTTTCTGAGCGAAAGGCCCCAGGCGGTCAGGGTGGGGGGTCAGACCTCCAACACCATCACCCTGAGCATCGGGTCCCCCCAGGGCTGTGTTCTGAGCCCCCTGCTGTACTCACTATACACACACGACTGTGTGGCCAAGTTCAGCTCCAACTCCATAGTGAAGTTTACGGACGACACAGTGGTGGTGGGGCTGATCTCGGACAACGACGAGAAGGCCTACCGGGAGGAGGTTGAGGTACTGGAACGCTGGTGCCAGGACAACAGCCTGCTCCTGAACATTGGTAAAACCAAGGAGCTGATCGTGGATTATAGGAGAGGACAGCAGGAGACACACACACCACTGAGGATAAACAGGGCTATCGTGGACAGGGTGAGCAGCTTTAAGTACCTGGGGGTCCACATCTCAGAGGATCTGACATGGACAACACACATAGACTCAGTCGTAAAAAAAGGCGAAGCAGCGCCTCTACCACCTGAGACAGTTAAGGAAGTTCAGAGTATCTGGGAAGATACTCCAGTCCTTCTACTCCGGAGCTGTAGAGAGCATCTTGACTGGAAACATCACTGCCTGGTATGGAAACAGCACGGCACAGGACAAGAAGGCCCTACAGAGAGTGGTGCGCTCAGCCGAGCGTACCACGGGTATTGCACTACCACCCCTGCAGGTTCTATACAACAAGAGGTGCAAATCCAGGTCAGGCAGACGCCTGCGAACACCAGCTACTAGGACAGAGAGACTTCGGTTCAGCTTCTTCCCCCAGGCCATCAGAGCCTTGAACACTGAACTCTCCACACACACGACACACACACTGTACACGCTCACACACTAGCAGCCACTTTAACATGAGCAAGCACACACTCATGCTGCACACGCCCACACTTATGGCCACTAAGGAAAGGTCACTTTAAGAATAGTATAGTATAACTTGAGATTGTAGAATGTAGCATGTACATAAAGACCCAGTGCCTCATCCGTAGCTAACAGTGTATTGCTCTACCACAGGACCTAGCATGTCCTACCATGCTCTGTAAATAACTTATGTACATATACCGATATGCCCTACTCTGTTTACTTGTTTTATTGCACAATGTCGTTCTATTGGATTCTATTATGTTATTACTATTGTATTATGCACATTGTTGCGGGCAAGACCACCCGCATTTCATTGTATACTCGTATGCCGTGACAAATAAAACTCTTGACTCTTGACTTGAGTCCCCTCCTCTACTCCCTGTACACACATGACTGCGTGGCACAGCGGAACAACAACACAATCATCAAATTTGCTGACGACACAGTACTGGTGGGCCTGATCTCTGCAAACGACAAGAGGGCCTACCTGGAGGAGGTTAAGGTTCTAGCGGGATGGTGTCAAGAGAACTGCCTCTCCCTGAACGTCAGCAAAACAAAGGAGATGATTGTGGACTTTAGGAGGTCGGGGGTCAGGGACTACAGCCCCCTCAGCATCGATGGGGCACCGGTTGAGAGAGTGAGCAGTTTTAAGTACCTCGGAGTCCACATATCCGAGGACTTGACATGGACCACACACATTGACAGTGTTATCAATAAGGCACGACAACGCCTCTACTTCCTTAGGCGCTTAACACATTGAGTGCCACGGACGTTTTTTGTCGTTAGTTCATGCCGACCTTTGAGTGCCCCCGACGCTATATAGCGTTTGTTTGTCTTTTTTTTTTATTGGCGATTTGAATTCATATTTCATCAATCGAGCCTCAGGTTAGTGCTGCAGAGTCTCTCTGAGCTCAATTGGGAAGATACCGCCCCCTATCGTCTCTCCCTGTGGTACTGCACCCCATTACTTTACACTGATGCAGGGGGGGTGGCCAGTTTCCTCATTTAACTTTTCCGTCAAGGCCAACTGAAGGATCGATTGTGCTCACCGGCCCGGAAAACGCATGGATTATGTATTTACAGGACTCAACACTGTAATCAATAAGCGTGATCGATATTTGGAATGGCGATCAGGAATTGGAATAATCTTTTTGGATAACATCTGATCTCAGGTAAGGAATTTATTTTACCAGTCTTAGGATAATCAGAGCTGTTTTCACAGAGATATAAGCGTTTGCCCTGTGTGTGTGTGTGTGTGCGCGGTGATCGCTGATGAGGAAATGAGATAATCGATTTTTCAGCCCGCCTCTATAGCGTGCATAAGTACACATATACTATCGATAATCTAGCATCTATTTGAAAACTATTCATAAATAGGCAGAAAAATGACAACGTTTTTGTGTATGCTAGAATATTCCATGCCTTTTATCACGGAATCTATATATTTTCCTGAAAAACGAGGGCTTTTCAAAATGCTATAAAACAAAAATGAACAGATTAAAAAACAATCCGTTTCGACAATGTTGACTGCAAACAAGTCATTGATAAGCGACAGGCAGATTAGACACATAGCCATAATGTAAAACAGAGATTATGCATTCACAATGCTATCATTGAAGTGGGTGGTGGCATTTAACCATGTTTCCAATGTTAATGGCTGGCACTCAAACTGTTAAGGAAGTTCAACATGAGTCAGAAGATCCTCAAGAACTTCTACTCATGCACAATAGAGAGCATCCTGACTGGCAATATCACCTCCTGGTTTGGGAATAGCACTGCACAAGACCGCAGCAGACTACAGAGAGTGGCCCGTTCAGCCGAACGCACAATTGGAGGGGGGCTTCCCACTCTCCAAGGCATTTACAACAAGCGGTGCATGGGCAAGGCAAAGAGAATAATCAAGGACTCCAGCCACCCAAACAACTGCCTCTTTGAACTGCTGCGGTCAGGCAAGCGATACCGGAGTCTCATGGCAAGCACAGAGAGACTCAGAAGGAGCTTCTATCCCCAGGCCATCAGGATGCTCAATGAACAATGATTGCTCAATGAACAAGGCTTGAACAATGAACAATCGTAACAACCATCAAATGCACTCACAGCACACACATCCACACGCACACACTCACTTTAAACAAACAACTCACTGCTGCACCCACTTTACCCACTTTAGAACACCTAAACACACTTTATATTTATTGGCAAAGAATTTGCACTACAACCCATACCTCATTACACCTTACTGTAAATTGTACCTAAATTGTACCTCATCCCATTTCTGCATTGTACTGTATAGTATATAGTATATTGTATTGTAACTCAGTTACTTTTCTACTCTGCATTGTACATTGTATATATGTATATATTGTACACTTTTTGTCTACGTACTTGACTTCTATTTTATACTTACTATACTTTTTAGTTTTTATACTTATCTATTTTTATCTAGAACAATCTCTGGAGCAAAACAGAAAGAAGCATTTTATATAAATGTATTCTGTACTTCTGTATGACAACTAATAAAGAAACTTGAAACTTGGCCTATTGTTTACACTTTCCATGGGATAAAAGAATGTGTCTCGAGTTGGACTTGCCACGATGGAGAAGCTGCACTATTCAACGGAAGATGAGATCGGTCGAGTGAGTGCTTTCTCACTGCTTTGGCATGCTGTTGTGTTGACTTGAATCGCTTGGGTGACCACCTAGTTGGACAGTCCTGAAAATGGAACATTTCACAAAAGACTGCTGTTTGCAGGATGGATTTTATTTACAAGTGATCAAGGGACTGGGACACTATTTCCTCGTAAAGAAGTAACATCAATGGTGAGTGGATTAAAAAAAAAGAAAAAAAAAAATATATATATATATATATTTAGTAGCTGTGTGGGTCTGTGTTGATTATCAATTATTTGGCTGTATTTTACTCCGTGGCTAACGAGCGAATTCTTCTGGACCGCTGCGTTCAGTGTGTGTGTGTCGGTGGCTGAAATGCGTGCGTTTACTTTCGAATTACCCACATAATTGTCCTTTTAAGTGTTACATAAAACCCATCTGTGGCCTCGTGCAGAGGAAGCAGTGGAGGTTTCTCTATGACAACACGTGAAACACAAATTCACTCATAATTCATAATTATTATTAATTTACATATACCTATATATAAAAAAATTAAAAAAAAAAAAAACTATATATATATATTTTTTTTTAAATTATTATTATTATTATTTTTTATTATAAATGTATTCCTCTGTAAAAAAAATGCCAGTGAATTTTTTTTTCTTCAAAAATTGCCAAAATTGACAGCTCTGAGCAGGCCTGCACTGCAGTATTGCCTGCAGTAATTATTCGTGAAGAAAACTTCACAGGTGTGACCCATTGTTAAATAAATAATAAATAACAGCGAATCAAAATAGGCTATTAACTTCATCTAAGAACGGTCTGTGCAGTTAAACTCTTGCCATTGAATGGAGGATTGATTGATTGACAGCCCTTGACATCCAATACACGGAGGTTGAATATGATTGGCAGCCTTGCAAATCCAATCAGAGATTTCTGCATTGCAAAGTCAAAATGGGTCCAGCTGCATGTGAGGAGGATAGGTTTAGCTCGGGCCAATCTCAAGTTTCTCAAGTTTCTTTATTAGTTGTCATACAGAAGTACAGAATACTTTTATACAAAATGTAACATAAAGAAGCATTTTGTATAAAAGTATTCTGTACTTCTGTATGACAACTAATAAAGAAACTTGAGAAACTTGAGATTGGCCCGAGCTAAACCTATCCTCCTCACATGCAGCTGGACCCATTTTGACTATGTGAAAGTTGAGACTATGAGAAAGTTGTTGTTTAGTAGTTAGTAAGCTGTACAGCTATAACAAGTCAGGCTAAATTAAACTTTGCGCCAACATTAGGACCGAAGTATAAACCAGCAACTGAGCAACATGAAGAAGTGGATTTATGCATCTGGATCAGAAAAAACGTTGTGGATGAAAAAGTAAGTAGGCTATACAGTGCTTGTATGCTAACAGTAGCTAGGCAGCTTAGCCTACATCACAATGATAATCACCAAGCTAACTTACTGTACACACTGTAGGGCTGGGCAATTAATTGAAACAGAATCGCGATATCGATTCATAGACCTATGCAATCTAATTTCTAAGTTATGACTATTTTCTTTTATTAAATTTTTTTTTTTTTTTTTTTTTATTATTCTTTTATCTGGGTTGAACATGATTTGTGGAACTCCCTCTGGTGTTGTGGTCGTGGTATTCACTGACCTTTGGGAAGTATTTCGACATGCACATGGGTATCTTAGTGGTGTAGTGTATCTTGTAGACCAGGCCCATTGCAAGTTGCTGTACTCTGTCGTCTACTCTAAGCCATCCTAGGTTGTCAAAGTGGACAGGGGTGAGGTGGGTTTTAGGAGTAAGGTCAAGCAGTAGTCTGACCAGTTTGTTTTGTGATGTTTGTAATCTTGTTTTTAGTGCCTTTGAGGTGCTTTGGTACCATGAGGTGCAAGCATAGTCGTAGTACCCTTGCATGAGTGCTCCTGTTAGAGTCTTCAAGGTATTCTTGTTTACCAGAGAGGAGATCCGGTACAGGAATCTAGTTCGTTGGTTGACTTAGTTTTATTACATTGGATCCCATTTTGTCACAGGAAAGATTTGCCTCTATAGGATGGAACCCAGGTAGGTAATTTCATCTTTCCTTTTAAGATAAGTTAAGATATTCCTTTATTGATCCCCTTGGGGAAATTCAGGCATCATAGCAGCATGGGGGAAGGGGGGGGGTACAGGTAGTGAAAACAACACAAGCAGTGTAAACAAATAGGTCAATATAATTTACTATCTAACTAACTGAAATATACATTATTCATTATTCACAGTATCACAGTATCCACATAAGGTGCAGTATGCATAAGGTAGTGTTATTGTCCTACTTGGGTTCCTATTAGTTCTAGGTCGATGTCTGGCAGCAGTCGCTGCCCACTGTTGTGGAGCCTGATGGCCACTGGTATGAAGGACTTTCCGAGGCGGTTAGTTGAGTGTCGGGGGGGTATGAGTCTGTGGCTTCCTTGTCACCTTCACCTAATATGTTTTGATCTGGTCAGGTGCGCTGTCACCTAAAATGTTTTGATCTGATCAGGTGCGCTGTCACCTAATATGATTTCATCTGGTCAGGTGCACTGTCACCTAATATGTTTTCATCTGGTCAGGTCCGCTGTCACCTAATGTTAATATGTTTTCATCTGTGTCCACTGACCACTGACACACAGTGGGGGATGTTTTAAAAATATTATTTAATATATAATATAATATAATAATTTGTGCTTCACCTAAAAATTTGGTCAGCAGCCTCCACTGAGAGGAAGGTGGTAAATACATGTTAGAGGCAGGAGAGGAAGGGATGCTATGTGTCTGTCTGGTCATCACCAGCTGTTCCTGAAGTCTGGGGCCAGGCGGATGTTTCTCAGGAAGTTTGTCAGAAGGTTATGGAAAGCTCCTTCAGATAAAATCGGTTCCTGAAGTAATCAGGTGTTGTGGTTTGACTGAGAGGCTGAGGTTCAGCAGCTTGTTTTCACTGTGCTGCTCTTATTCACGTTTCCCTCAACGCTGAGCTGCTTTCCTGTTTACTCAGAGAAAGTTGCCTCCACTCACAGAAACAACAGTTCAGTCTGTGTGATAGTGAGGCCTTTTGATTACAAAGCTATTTCTGGGAAGGGTCAGGAGATCATCCTAGTGATCACTAATCAAGCCCTTTCCTATGGCATTCAGATTATTTGTTGTTTTTGAGAAATTAACACCAACCTGTAGAATTTGTTTGCAACTGTAATACAGTTCAATAAACGTCCAATCACAGTAGAGTTTCCTGCGGTGATGTGGCTGGTTTCATGCGAGAGAAAGGAAATGAAAACACAGTACGTGCTGGAAAACAAAGTCACGGTACCCCCCGGCATAGGCAAGTTATACATTCAGAATCAGACAACGCAAAAAATTCAGCCAGCCATGAAGCCCATTCATTTTTATTTTGAGCAAAAGAGAGACGAGGAGAAAGACAAATCCGGCGAGGCAGCTAATGTTCCAGAGGCGGATAACGTTAGCGAAGTTAGCACACGCACATACATGCACACTGTGGGCCAGCCAGTGACTTTGGTGGTGTGTGCTATTGCACATATGTGTGTCCCGTTCCCGTTTGCACACGCACATACACACGCACATAGTAAGCCATCACGGGATCACGCTCAGAGGAAAGGGGGGCTGAGAATATCTGTGTCTATCTGTGTGTGTGTCTCGCTCTCTCTCCCTCTCCCTCTCTACATCTCTCTCTCTTGAACCTATTTCATTCAAAAGGTATTTCATTCAAAAGGAAGACATTGATGGACAGTAGCTATACATATAAATTATAGCTCAGTTGTAGCTGTAACAGAATAATTTTATTAACTATTAATTAACTATTATTCAATAGCGTTTCAATTATAATGAATTAAATAATTGTATAAAGAATTTTCCATGTTCTGTCATCTAATAATATATTCCATTGCGTTGTCAAAATGGGCAGGCGTGAGGTGGGTTTTAGGAGTAAGGTCAAGCAGTAGTCTGACCAGTTTGTTTTGTGATGTTTGTACTCTTGTTTTTAGTGCCTTTGAGGTGCTTTGGTACCATGAGGTGCAAGCATAGTCGTAGTACCCTTGAATGAGTGCTCCTGTTAGAGTCTTCAGGGTATTCTTGTTTACCAGAGAGGAGATCCGGTACAAGAATCTTGTTTGTTGGTTGACTTTTTTGATTACATTGGTTGCCATTTTGTCACAGTGTAATAAGTGGAGCCCTAAATCATTTTCACGTCAATCACAAAGGTAAATATTACATCAAAAGCTAACATGACTTTACAAAAAACAAAAGGAAATATTCATGATCTGACCTCCCTGAGCCAAACATTCTTTGACTCAAGTACTGTGGAAGAACTCCACACTGAGTAAGTGGTGGACCCATGGGGGACCCTGATGGAAACAAGACAAACGTCTTTCTCAGGTCTGCATCCCCTTAACAATTGTATGTATTGAGCCGTACTGTATTGTACCCATTCTGCAATCTGTTAAATAAAGTTTTCATTCATTCATTCATTCAACTCTGCAAGTTTGCTCACTGTTCTTCCAGCAGGCCTTTTAACAATAGACTCTCTTAATTAGAGTTGCCTTAGCATGACACAGCTCCAGGCTTTGTCACGCTGAGGTGAGTTCTAATTGTGGAAGTTGATTGAGTGGCCGCCCATACGGAAATTAGCAGAATGAAAGGGAGCAATGAATCTAGACAAGCCAGACGGCATGACAGTGGATGGAGGACAATACCAATATGCTCCATTTGCTTTTCGGGATACGAGGGAGACAAGGAAAACAAGGGAATTTGAATATGAGAAATAAATAAATAAAAGGACTGAACAGGGTATTTTCAATTCACAGGAACTTGAGGTAGGAAACCTCCACTTTGAAACATCTTGCTTTGTGTCACTGACAGTTTACCCAATGAGTGTCATACCATGACCTGACCGTTTCCCTACTATCTAACCTCTTCATACCCTTAAGCTTTGGACCTGGACCAAATACAAGAGGCGCCTTTCTTTCTATCTTCTTCAAAAACTCTCCTCCCTGCTCCTTTTTCTCTTTCTTCTGAAGTATCTATCCAGGGAGACAGAGGAAGACATCGGGAATCCGAGGATACACTAGTCTTGTTAGTTTTCCTTTGGTTTGGGTGTCTTGGTAATTGCTATTGCTGAAGACCCATTGACAGACAATAAGCAAGTGGAACAAAACCTCCTCAAAAGGTCTATTTGTGGCCTGTTTATCTGTCTGGCCTCTCGTTTGGTCCCCTCCCCCATCAAACAGATAGATTTTCTCTTTCTTCTCATGAGAAGGTGCTACTGTGTGATTCAGTGTTTCCTTTCCTCCCACACGTCATCCCTTCCTCCTCTGCCTCGTTCAAACACTTTCAGAAGGCTACTCCACAACGCCTATAGCTTCTGGGTTCAAACACTTTCAGAAGGCTACTCCACAACGCCTATAGCTTCTGGGTTCAAACACTTTCAGAAGGCTACTCCACAACGCCTATAGCTTCTGGGTTCAAACACTTTCAGAAGGCTAATGCACAATGCCTATTATTTGTGGGTTCACTGCAGTTCCTCTGCCTCTCTTGCTGCCCTGAGTTTTTGCTACAGGTACGTTTCTGCAAGTGTAATGGAAAACGGGTGAGGCCGCAGGGGTTGTCTTGCTCTTTGTCGAAAAACCATTCGATTCAGACATCACAGGAAACTTTGATACTGGTGCATTGGCTATTCCAAGAGTCTCTCTTACATGGGAAAGAGGGTTTGTTGTAGTGCATCAACAAATAATAAAAATGGTCAGATGTACTCTATATGTGTACTTTGGCTGACGGTATATAGTATATGATTCCTTGTGAAGTTATAAAACAGTAGCAGCCATGGCTATGGCAAAGCAATCAGTATTTTGCTGTGGGTTTATTAAAACCTTACCACTCAAGGTAAGGCCAAAGTCAGTACTCCCCCACAAAAAATAATTAAATCCAAAAGCCCAAAATAGAACTAAGGCTCTATTTCAGTGGACACCAAGGCCTCCCATCTCACAGATGGACACTTTCAGCTCTTGGCACCGATCTGGACAGAACCCTCATTAGTATACACATACAACTATCCGCTTGGCAAACATGTTTTAACAGCACATCTAGTAAAAAAATTTAATACAATAAAAAACAATATATAGATATACATATGTAACGGATGGTATCGTGAAACGCAGTCAAGAAGGGCTGGGGTGAGTAGCGGTGCCAGGATGGTATCATGAAGCACAGTCACGAAGGGCTGGGGTGAGTAGCGGTGCTATGGGTTAAACTCATTCTCACATCCTCAAAAGACGCATAGACACGGTACAAAGAAGTGAATTCACCTCTTGGTATAGCGGTCTGTGTTGTTGCACACGGCATGACAGACCCGCATTCGAATCTCCCTCAGGGCATCGAAGTTTGAGGTGACGTTATCACAACCATTACAATGGTGCCGACTGACCCGGATGCCTTGGGTGGAGTAGAGTGAGTTTAAGGAGGGTGAGTGTAACGGATGGTATCGTGAAGCGCAGTCAAGAAGGGCTGGGGTGAGTAGCGGTGCTATGGGTTAAACTCACTCTCACATCCTCAAAAGACGCATAGACACGGTACAAAGAAGTGAATTCACCTCTCTTGGTATAGCAGTCTGTGTTGTTGCACACAGCGTGGCAGACCCACGTTCGAATCTCCCTCGGGGCATCGAAGTTTGAGGTGACGTTGTCACAACCGTTATATATATATATAAAGTGGGAGGTAATGCCAAGTTACGCAATCCAAGTGACTCGCCGATGTGTCACATATGCCCACCAGATATCTAGCATGTTGCATATCTGGACCCTGTCAGGGACAAGCAATGAGCTACAGCCAATGAGAGAGAGAGAGAGAGAGAGAGAGAGAGAGAGAGAGAGAGAGAGAGAGAGAGAGAGACCATTCTGCTGTGGTTGAGATGCATTGACTTTGAACTAGTGAGGGACCACAAACAGAATGAAAGCTAAAGCTGTCTTATCAGAATCAGAACAATACAATTATTAAACTGTTCTGCAAAATCTTCGATGACCCTGCCGTGTTATTAGTGTCTCTATTAGTTGTCATTCATTCATTCATTCAATATTTTAAAAAGGGGCTGGGCGGAGATCTGGGAAATAACCAGCCCATTACCAGAGTGCGGTTGACAAGTTGGCTTTGTTTTCTGCTAGCTTTCTCTATCAGATCAAAAGAGAAACTGCTAAAACCTTGCCTTGTGCTTTCTCCAGTGTATTCCTCTGAACAAAACTAATACCTGTCGATCACTCCATTCTGATTGACAAGCTAAAAGCAATTGGTTTTGATAGTCTATCAGTGAGCTGGATGCAATCATACCTTGAGGGGAGGGAACAGATGGTGGAGGTAAACGGTACCCTATCCCCCCCCCTCACAGTGAGCTGTGGTGTTCCACAAGGAAGCATACTAGGATCGCTACTGTTCCTAATTTATGCAAATGACATGTCGTCATCTTGTGACTGCAACTTGTTCCTGTTTGCGGACGACTCAGCCCTGCTGGTCTCTGACAAGAACAAGTTACAGGTTGAAAAAACCCTCAGCTCGGAACTAGGCAGAATCTGCATATGGCTCGCTGATAACAAACTATCATTACACATGGGCAAAACAGAGTCCATTCTCTTCGGTTTAAATAACAAACTCAGCAAGACTGACGGCTTCTCAGTTACAGTGGGTGACAATATTGTCACAAGGAAAGATGAAATTACCTACCTGGGTTCCATCCTAGAGGCTAATCTCTCCTGTGACAAAATGGCATCCAATGTAATAAAAAAAGTCAATCAACAAACTCGATTCTTGTACCGGATCTCCTCTCTGGTAAACAGGAATACCCTGAAGACTCTGGCAGGAGCACTCATTCAAGGGTACTACGACTATGCTTGCACCTCATGGTACCAAAGCACCTCAAAGGCGCTAAAAACAAAATTACAAACATCTCAAAACAAACTGGTCGGACTACTGCTTGACCTTACTCCTAGAACCCACCTCACCCCTGCCCACTTTGACAACCTAGGATGGCTTAGAGTAGACGACAGAGTACAGCAACTTGCAATGGGCCTGGTCTACAAGATACACTACACGACCAAGGTACCCATGTACATGTCAATATACTTCCCAAAGGTCAGTGAATACCACGATCACAACACCAGAGGGAGCTCCACAAATCATGTTAAACCCAGATTCGGCTCAAACAAGGGACTAAACACGTTTCGCAATTATGCCACATCAATGTGGAACGCCCTACCCAAAGCTGTAAAGGAATGTGAATCACTACCCACTTTCAAAACCACTCTCAAGGAATACCTACGGGAGACTGCAATTCGAAACTGGCCCCTGTAAATGTCCTAACCAAACCCCCTCCAATGTACAGTAATTTACCTAGTATGGTTTTGTCAATATTCCAATGTACAGTTTTGCTTGTTTGTATAGTGTCCCCCCCCCCCCAACCCCCTCCAATGTAAATTACCTAGTATGGTTGTCAATATCCCAATGTACAGTTTTGCTTGTACAGTTGTACAGTGTTTCTCCCCCCAACCCCTCCCTACCCAACCCCCCCCACACAACCCCACCCAACCTCCTCCAATGTACAGTTTTTACGTCAAATGTATATACTCCCTTTTCTGGACTCTTTTTGTATCACAAACAGTACTGTATTTGCAAATCTGGTATGTCATAAATGTATAGATGTAGCAGTACTGTCTATCTGTATGTCATGTATGTCATATATGTCCTGATGAATTGAAAATGGGGGACCCTGATGTAAACAAGACGAAAGTCTTTCTCTGGTCTGCATCCCCTTAACAATTGTGTGTATTGAGCTGTACTGTGTTGTACCCATTCTGCAATCTGTTAATAAAGTTTTCAATCAATCAATCAAACCTCCATGACCAAAACCTGTGTGACTTCTCACATGTGTTTTCATGACAAAACTCAGTTTGGAGACTCGTCTGGGATTCCTCCTGGAGGTCTTGTAGTGTGTAAACCCCCATCGCTGATCAGTCATGTCTGAAACCACAACGACATCACAACGACTTCAAGATAGGGCTGGGCGATATATCGTGGCTTGTTCTACATGAGATCTAGTAAATTACTATATTGTGAACATTGAGTATATGTAGTCAGTCAGTTTCAACAAACAACAGGCTAACGTTAGCCGCTAAGCTAACTAACGTTCTAAAATATTATACAGGTAGGCTATTGATAACAAATTATCTTTCGCAATAACGACCTTTTGAATGCAACTACAGTTCAATAGATTAAATTAGTTTAAGAGAATCTCAAATACATTCTTTTATTTAAGTGTATAGTTATTTTTAATTTTTTTTACAGTTTTTGTATTTGTCTGACATGGGGGCTCAACAATAAATGATAAATGACAATCAGAAATGTCAAGTTGCATGTTGTTATTCTAACCAGCTTAGTTCTGTTGCATTTGCAATTAATTTATTTAAATTATAAATGTATCAGGAAGCGATAAGGGAATCGATAAAGAATCGTATCGATAAGCAGAATCGATAATGGAATCGTATTGATAATCTCTTAGTACATTTTTTGAAAATTTTCATTTAATTATTTTTGAAAGCATCTTCATGGTTTAATGCAAACATATATTGCAGGGACTATTATAAGCATCGTCTTGGCGTGACTGTATGCATCAAAGGGTTAAATCAAGCATTTTTAAGTGCTTTAGAGGAATTGTCAAAATATCGCGATTTATATCGTGATATCGCGATAAAAACATTGCAATATCATTTTGAGGCCATATCGCCCAGCCCTACTTCAAGATCCCCGATTGAGTTGTGTTGTTCAAACACTTTCAGAAGGCTACACCACAACACCTATTGCTTCTGGGTTCAAACACTTTCAGAAGCCTACTCCACAACGCCTATTGCTTCTGGGTTCAAACACTTTCAGAAGCCTACTCCACAACGCCTATTGCTTCTGGGTTCAAACACTTTCAGAAGCCTACTCCACAACGCCTATTGCTTCTGGGTTCAAAAACTTTCAGAAGCCTACTCCACAGGCATCCCACTAAATGCCCCCTCTCTCTCTCTCTCTCCCTCTCTCCCTCTCTCACCAGTGGGAAAGCGTGGGAGATCTTTCCGTCCGGTGGCAGCTTGGCTCCGAAGCCGTATGCAGGGAAGAGCTTGTCACTGTCGTAGTCCTGGATTATCTCCCCCACTGCCTTCAGTGCCATGGCATAGGCATTCATCTGGTAGGGATTCATGTAGTGGAGTGAGGTGGGCTGGGAAGGGTTACCTGAGGGAGAGAAGACAAGCACACACACATGCACAAACATAAACAAACACCATTATCATACTGTAGGGATGGTATATAGGACTGGGACAAGCTACTTTGATGATAAAATATGGACCAATTAGGGAAACACAGACATCATGCATTTTAGATGCAAAGTGGATGCTATGACTCATGTAATTTATTCCTATTTGGTATGAATTGGGCTCTCTGCTGCTTTCTCGCCTGCAACACATTTGATTTGGCCCCAAGAAGAGGAGAAGCTGTGACTTTCTGTTGTTTGGTTTCCCATTGCTGAATAGACAAATAAAAACATATCGAAACTTCTCAATATAGTTCTACAGTAAAGTACTGCACCTTTATTTATTACAAACAAAATATAATAATAATAATAATAATTATGTCAAAATATTGGTTGCAGATAGAAGGGGGCGCAAAAACTGCAGAGCAAAAATATATATCCCCTCTGGGTGGCGCTCTAGGCAACCACCCATGTCGCTTATAGGAAGCTCCGCCCCTTGTCCAGTTCAATCAAACCCTGGAACGTTTAACCCCATTGGGTTCGGTTCGTTCCAGGGAGGTCCGAGTGCTCTCAATCAAACGTAGGTCCGCTCCCTGGTCCACCTGTGTTTGTTTCAGGTGAGAATGCAATTGGACCAAAGACAGGACAATTCCCCAAAAATCAGGCATTTAATGGAGCTGATGAACCTGGTGTGAAAACACCCTAAAGGAGGGTTTGATCCTGGGTTTCGATCCTTGGGTTTGATCCTAACACTCAGACCATACAGGAGTGAGGACTTTGTTTAGTGTGGTTGGTGTGGCAGGTTTTGGGAGCTGAGAGCTGAATTCAGATTCCACAGAGTCACATCACCCTGATGGTCTTGGTCCACTTCCAAGTGAACCCTGGCGTGGTTTATTAGAAAGGAGAATGCAGGGGCGGCCGGGTAGCGCAGCCGACTAAGCGTCTCTCTACCACTGTGGTGCCTCCGGCTTGGCCGACCGTCCATACTAACACAATTGGCAGTGTTAGCGGGTGGGAAACCGGCGTGGGTGGGTCCTGGTCGTTGTAAACAGCGACTCCTACAGTTCGGTCGGGGTGCCTGCACAGCAAGGGAAGGATCTGGGAGAGGTAGTGTGACCTTCCACACGTTACACTCTCCCAGTGAGAGTCCGTGCTGCCAGGTGAAAAGAAGCGGTGGGCTGGCTACACATGTGTCGGAGGAAGCATGTGATAGTCTCCGCCCTCCCAGACCGACGGTAGGGGGTAGAGTGCGCAACGACCAGGAAGGGGAGTGGGAATTGGCATAACGACTAACATTGGGATGGGAGAAAAAAATTTAAATAAAAAAAGGAGAATGCAATTGGACCAAAGGCTATGCCCATATTAGAAGTTCCGGTGACAAAACGGGCTTGTACAGCAATCAGGCGAATGCCCGTATATGGAGTTCTGCCACAATCGGCCAGAGTAACAACACCTGTGTCTAATTCACTGAGTGCGGCTTTTGAAATTTTCAAATTGATTTGATGGTTTCTCGCCCAGACAGTGTAGAATCCTAGTTAATTCTAGTTAACTGCGTGATATGCGAAAACGTATATAACATCTCTATTTTCCCTTTTTACTAAAATGTAGTGCATTGGACAAGATCGATTTAGGTTAATATTGGAAATAATATTGTAATAAAGATTGTCTCCATGCCGTTATGCCCTAAATATTGTCAATTTTGTGTAAACATGGCCAAAAGTGGAAGACGAATGTGAAAAGACTAATTTGTCCTACATAGACAAAAATTAACACATTTTCCTATACAATTTGAAATCCAGTGAAATATGTTTTGTTAAGGTTCAAACAAAGTACTATTACAGTACATCTTCTCTGTTGGCACAACATTCAAACATAAACTACTAATCATCATCATGATCATCATCGCCAAAGATTGTCAAAGTCTATCTCCAATCTCCATCTCTTCCTCCTCCTCATCACACTTGTATTCTCCATCCTCCTCATTTACATTACATTTAGCATAATCTGCCTCCTTATTAAGAGCTTCTTGCTCTTCTGACTCCGCTTCCTGGGCCAGTACCACAACAAGAGAAGGAGGGAGGATGGGTCCAACCGTCCAGACAGGCTTTAACACCCCCTCATCCATCATCTTCTTATACCAATCTGAAATTGGAGGTTCTCCCTTCCCTTGGAATGTTTAAACGTATGATTGCAGACCATTGTGTGACTACCTGTAACTGTTTTAGTTGATCTTTTTAAATTATTTTGAAACGTTTTTAATTTTTTACTCTGGTGTTTACATTTCTGTGAATATTGTTTTTATTATGTCTCGAGATGGTGCCGCTACGACCGGCTGCCTGTCTGTGCGCTCCGTCGAGACTGTGCTTACTTTAGTTAATATTTATAGTTTTAAGAGTTTTGTCTGTACCAACAGTAGGTGCATTTAATGTGTATGACCGTCAGTCACTTATAGACATTGGATTACGGGAAATTTACCGACTGGATTACTCTCTGGATCAGCTCTCTGAACCACAACAATGGCCTGTTGAGATCTTGAGGACATCAGGACCAGATCTCGCCCCCAGGAACAAAGGAACCAGGCGGCGAGGAAAGAGAGCTGGAGTCCGTAACAGATTGAGAACCAGGCGGCACAGGACACCACTACGCAGTATATTGCTAGCCAATGTACAATCAATAGACAATAAACTAGACGACATCCGAGCAAGGATTCAATTCCAGAGAGACGTTAGAGACTGCAATGTTCTCTGCTTCACCGAGACGTGGCTCACGCCGGATGTCCCAGACCACGCCATCCAACCGGCCGAACACTTCTTCATTCACCGCAAGGATAGAACAGTAGAATCGGGCAAACAGCGTGGAGGTGGAATAGCCTTCATGTTGAACAACAATTAGAGCGATCCAGCCAACGTGAAGGAACTATCGAGCCACTGCTCCCCCAACCTGGAATATATATCCATCAAGTGTCGACCTTTCTTCCTCCTGAGGGAGCTAACGTCGATCATCCTGGTCGGGGTGTATATTCCACCGCAAGCAAACACTGGTGACGCGCTCTCCAGGCTCCACGACGAGGTAAACAAACTCCAGTCAGCGAACCTTGACGCTGCTATTGTGGTTGTGGGTGATTTCAATAGCGCCAATCTGATGAAGGTATTGCCGGACTTCTATCAGCATGTGACTTGTAACACCAGAGGCGGTAACATTTTAGACCACTGTTACACGCAATTCAAGTGTGAATACAAGGCTCATTCTGCTAGCGGCTTCGGAAAATCGGATCATGCTGCCATTTTTCTTTCACCAAAATATAAACAAAGGATCAAGAGCACTCCGGTAGTCTCGCGAGAGGTGCAGACATGGGATGTGGAGTCAGAGGAGACGCTCCAAGCTGCGCTTGAGTGCACAGACTGGAGCGTGTTCCGTGACACAGATAACATTAATGACTACACGGAGACAGTGCTGGACTTTGTTCGTACTTTGGTGGAAGAAACAATCCCCACTACCATAATTAAAGTTTACCCAAATCAAAAGCCCTGGGTAGACAAATCCGTCCGTGAAGCTCTGAAAACGCGCACCACAGCATACAACGCCGGCCTGGTGGCAGGCAACATGAATGACCACAAGGTGGCGCGATACAACGTAAGGAGGACAGTAATAGAGGCAAAACGGTGCTACAGGGATAAAATTGAACTTCAGTTTGAACAGGCTGACTCCAGAGCGATGTGGCAGGGCCTCAAAACGATGACAGACTACAAAGGCACCTCCCTCAAACTGAACAGTGACATCTCCTTAGCAAATTATCTCAATACCTTCTATGCGAGGTTTGAGGCTGGTAATAACAACACCAGCCTACAAGCCACGGCAATGGGGGGGGGGGGGGGGTCTGCTGATGGAGACTCAGTGTTCAGGGTAACAGAGCATGAGGTGAGGCGGACCTTTAAAAAAGTGAATATCAGGAAGGCAGCAGGACCGGACGGCATCCCCGGCCGCGTGCTAAAAGTCTGTGCCGACCAACTGGCCCCGGTATTCACTGACATATTTAACCTGTCCTTAGAACAGGCTGTCATCCCCACCTGCCTGAAGAAGTCCACTATCATCACTGTACCTAAAAAATCCAAGCCTGCTTGCCTCAACGACTACCGCCCTGTAGCTCTCACCTCCATAGCCATGAAGTGCTTTGAGAAGCTAGTAAAGGGCTACATCTGCTCCTCCCTCCCCATCAACCTGGACCCCCTGCAATTTGCATACCGCCCCAACAGGTCCACGGAGGACGCCATTGCCCATGTGCTGCACACAGCAGCATCACACCTGGACAAGAGGAAGGGGAACTATGTGAGAATGCTATTCATCGACTACAGCTCGGCATTCAATACCATAGTCCCCTCCAAACTCATAGCCAAGCTCAGGGACCTGGGCTTGAACTATGACCTCTGCCAGTGGGTCTTGGACTTCCTGACGGGCAGACCCCAGGTGGTGAGAGCAGGCAACTGCACCTCCTCATCCATCACCCTCAACATAGGGGCCCCCCAGGGCTGTGTTCTGAGTCCCCTCCTCTACTCCCTGTACACACACGACTGTGTGGCTCAGCGGAGTAACAACACAATCATCAAATTTGCTGACGACACAGTAGTGGTGGGCCTGATCTCTGCAAATGACGAGAGGGCCTACCTGGAAGAGGTCAAGGTCCTGGCGGGATGGTGCCAGGAGAACAGCCTCTCCCTGAACGTCAGCAAAACAAAGGAGATGATTGTGGACTTTAGGAGGTCGGGGGTCAAGGACTACAGCCCCCTCAGCATAGACGGGGCACCGGTTGAGAGAGTGAACCGTTTTAAGTACCTCGGAGCCCACATATCCGAGGACTTGACATGGACCACACACATTGACAGTGTTGTGAAGAAGGCACGACAACGCCTCTACTTCCTCAGGCGCCTAAGGAAGTTCCAAGTCAGTCAGAAGATCCTTAAGAACTTCTACTCATGTACAATAGAGAGCATCCTGACTGGCAACATCACCTCCTGGTTTGGGAATAGCACTGCACAAGACCGAAGCAGACTACGTTCAGCCGAACGCACAATTGGAGGGGGGCTCCCCACCCTCCAGAACATTTACAACAAGCGGTGCAGGGGTAAGGCTAAGAGAATCATCAAGGACTCCAGCCACCCGAACAACTGCCTCTTTGAACTGCTGCGGTCAGGCAAGCGATACCGGAGTCTCAAGGCGAGCACAGAAAGACTCAGAAGAAGCTTCTATCCCCAGGCCATCAGGCTGCTCAACGAACAATAAACACTATACAACAACCATCAAATGCACACAGCACACACATCCACACGCACACACTCACTTTAAACAAACAACACACGGCAGCACCCACTCTCCACACTTTAGATCACCTAAACACACTTTATATTTATTGATAAAGGATTTGCACTACAACTCGTACACCTTACTGTAAATTGTACCTAAATTGTACCTCATCCCATTTCTGCTTTGCACTATATAGTATGTATATTAGTACACTGCATAGTATATTGTATATTATATGGTAACTCAGTTACTTCTATTCTGCATCGAACATTGTACATATGTCTATACTGAACACTGTGACCTCTGTTTTTACTTCTAATTTACATGCTATACTATTTTATTTCATACTTATCTTGTCTAGCACAGTCTCTGGAGTGTAACAGTAAGAAGCATTTTGTATAAAAGTATTCTGTACTTCTGTATGACAACTATTAAAGAAACTTGAACTTGAAACTTGAAATGTACTGTACAATCGTCGTTTTCTGTAAATTAGGGAAACCTCGATTTTATAAAGGTTGAAATGAAAAATGAAATATTCTCCCAGCCCATATCCTGAACCTGATAGGGTTTAGGCCTCTCAAATATTGGCTGGTCTGCTCTTTTGTAGCAGGCAATTCTGAAGTTGACTCGCTGTGCATGTGGGATGAGACAGACATTGGGAGGAGGCAGGTGTTCAAGGTCTACTTTGGATCTGGATATGCCCATCAACCTCCAAGAACTCATGCATTACCCCCTCTCGCCTCATGCACTTGGCTCTCCCGATGGCTTTTTTGCCAAGACAAACAATGATGATCCTCCTCTACCAGCATGACCAACCTCTCCATATACTGATGATCCTCCTCTACCATGTCAGCATGACCAACCTCTATACTGATGATCCTCCTCTACCATGTCAGCATGACCAACCTCTCTATATACTGATGATCCTCCTCTACCAGCATGACCAAGCTCTCCATATACTTAAAAATAACAATTGTACTGAATTCCTTGGGTCAAACTTGTTTGGGAAAAGGTTTTATTTTGTCTCTATATGTTGTTAACTTCAAAAGTTATTCTGTTTTCTTTTTCTTATTTTGCAGGTTTTGGTTCAGGATAGGTGTAATAAAGGGTTAAAAAATAAACCCCATGGGATATTATTTCAACCTGTTACCTGGCAGAATCTTAAAATAGACACTTCAAGGATTAAGAAAAAACAGGTGGTGAAAAAATATATAGGACCTATGTTTCCATCTAGACAAATTATTATTTACAATGCTTATTTATGGCTTAAAAAACCATACCAGTCTTTTTTACAAACTCATTCGTGCTTTGATACAAAAGTCACTGTGTCATTATTTTTTCATAATATTTTATGTTACTGAAATATTTTGCAGTTATTTTCAGCTGAATCACCACTGCCACACGCTTCAAGTATATGTGTGTAGAGCAACTTTTTAGAGGAATACAAAAATGTTTCAGGAAAGTAAAACACCTCAGACCTTTGTCAGATATGGTGACTTTCAAGGGTTTATGTGCTGTTTTAAGAAACATTTTCAGATACTATGGAAGCCTATGGATCTGGTGAATAGGCAAAAAATAACTACCAAACGGTAAACAATTATGAAAAAATAATAACACAGTGACATTATTTTGACACAGTGACAGTTTTGTATCAAGGTGTGGAATAACTATATCTCCCCCCTCCCCCGCAGCCTACTGTCCTACTAGTTTCTGTCTACCCTTTCCATTCAATGTCGACCGTTTCATCTCCCCCGAGAATTCACGCCATTATCATGACGGCGGTGTACATCCCACCCCAAGCGAATACCGGCAGGGCCCTGGCGAAGCTACAGGGGCATCTCAACATCCACCAGATCAAACATCCGGACGCAGCCATGATCATAGCCAGCGACTTCAACCAGGCGAATCTGAAGAAAGTGATGCCATCCTTTTTTCAGCACATCGCCTGCTCCACCAGGGGAGGAAATACGCTGGATCATTGCTACACCCCGTTGAGAGCCGGGTACAAGGCAATACCGGCTCCGCCACTAGTGGGAGTGTAGTGGATTTTCCCAAGCAAAATGTATAAATGTACAGGTCTGCCGTCCGCTACAGAGTCGTTGCTAAACATGGTAACAGTGCATTACACGTTTCTGATTCAAACTGTGTCTCTACCCCCCCTGGAGAGGAGGGGTAAAGAGAACACAGCTTGGATTAGCACAGAGTTGTAAAAGGGCGATACTCAGCCCTTTTTTCCCTATCTCTCTGCAAAGGTAAACACATAGTCTATGCCTGGGGACAGAGTAATTTAGCATATGAAAGGTCCCCGGTTCCTGCTGGCAAGTTAAAAATTGATTCTGAATAGATATGATGTTGATTTATAGCCGGCTATAGTGAAACAGTCTCAATAGAACAATCAGGAACAGGAGGTAACGCCCGCCAGGCTGAGTGGAAATACCTCAAGATCACCACCTACCCCCCTCTCTCTATGGTGGGGGAGACAAACACCTCAAACAGACGGTGGCCAGGTGGCTTACAACTAGTCTCACAACATTTAGAACATAGGACTCTTATGATAGGATGTAGTTAAATTGTACATTGGATCTGGAAAACTGGACAATAGATAAACAGTGAAGCTTTTATATTTTACTAAGAAATATGGAAGCGTCTTTGTTCCTTTCTAAGCAAGCAAAAAGGATAAATACTTAGTGATATGACTCAGAAAATGACACACAGTTACCCTCAAGTATAGTCTTGTTAAATCTTAAACTATCAACAAGAAACACTTGTTTAGACACATTTCTGCCTAGCGGGCAAACTAACTTCAGAAATATATAGTTTAACTATGAGCAAAAACGGAAGAATCTTCTAACAGCAATACACAGTCAGGCTATTAAAAGCCAACATATGTCTTAATAAGGACATTTCCGGGTAGATGAGCTACAAAGGCTGCTACCTAGATTCACCCAATCAAAAGTGTGGGTGGGCTACACTGGTCCTCCAATTGGAAGCTCTCTCTCTCATAAAAAGGTCCACCCTTCCTGACGTAATGCTGGGGGAGGAGTTAGTCTTTAAAGTGAGCGGTTCAGGGACAGAGCAAAACAGAACAAGAAACAACACGACCAGAAGCTTGCTTTTCCCCTACTGGACGGAAGGACGACGACGCGTTGAGACGAGCACCAGCGAACCAACGGACAACGAGGAGGAGCCGAGAGAGATTCTTTTAATTGAAGTGAATTTTAGTCTGGAACCCACGGTCGATGGCACAATATCGTAGCATGATTGGGTTTCATTGCATTGTTTTTCATTAAAATCTTTTGTTATTAACGTTGAGATTCCATTAAAACCGGATTCTTACAATAACTTCCTCTCTGACTCCTCTTTTCAACCGCCGTCTCTTTGTCGTCGCTTTAAACCACTTAGCTGGTTTTTGAAAGTACAAGGGCTTTTAAGAGACACAATTCACAACGCAGAGTAGGCTGGTTCTGATCCATCAGAACAGAACATAGAACCTTTGTGACTTCAGGAGCAACAAGCACATCGGACCATGACTCCATCTTTCTCTATCCGGCTTACAGGCAGAGAAGTGGTAAAGAAGTGGTCCGACCAATCAGAGACAGCGCTACAGGACGCACTCGATGACGTCGACTGGGGTATGTTTCAGACAAGCTCCAGCAGTGTCAGCAAGTTCGCGGATGTTGTTGTTAGTTTTATAACAACACTAGCTGATAGTATCGTCCCCACGAAAAAGGTGCGGGTCTACCCGAACCAGAAACCGTGGGTTGACAGTACTATCCGAGCGGCTCTGAAAACTCGCACCACTGCTTATAACCTGGGCAGAGAGTCAGGAAACATGGAGGAGTATGAGGCTACAGTCTATAATCTGCGCAAAGTTGTAAAGCTTGCTAAGAGGTCATACGCGGACAAAATGGAGACACAAATGGCACAGAGGCTTATGGCGAGGGCTATGGATGATAACTGACTACAAAGTCAGCACCCCCTCAATGGGGAGTGCCGACGCCTCTCTCGCGGACCAGCGGACCTTTTACGCTCGGTTTGGCACAGACAGTAGCGACACTAGCTCACCGGCTAGTGACGTCACTGACGCGCCGGCCGTCGTGGAGGGGGGGGGGCATCCGCGGGGGCACTCTCTCATTGACGGAACACAGTGTGAGAAGAGCATTTATGCGGGTGAACACCAGAAAGGCAGCTGGCCCAGATGGGATAACAGGACGGATACTTAAGTCCTGTGCTAACCAGCTAGCCCCAGTGTTCACCACCATATTTAATCTATCCCTGGCGGAATCCGCGGTCCCTGCCTGTTTCAAGGTGTCTACTATAATCCCGGTACCAAAGAAATCCTCCCCAACAGGTCTTAATGACTACAGACCGGTGGCACTCACCTCTGTGGCCATGAAATGTTTTGAGAGGCTGGTTAAGGATCACATTTGTGCCTCCCTCCCCAGCGATATGGACCCTATGCAATTTGCATACAGGCCAAACAGGTCCACTGACGATGCGGTCTCCCAAGTACTGCACAGCACCCTCTCTCACCTAGACTGCCAGAAGGGGGTGAGACTGTTGTTCATTGACTATAGCTCAGCGTTCAACACCATAGTCCCGACCATACTGGTGGACAAACTGATCGAGCTGGGTCTGAGCTCCGCTCTGAGCGCCTGGATACTGGACTTTCTGAGTGAAAGGCCCCAGGCGGTCAGGGTGGGGGGTCAGACCTCCAACACCATCACCCTGAGTATCGGGTCCCCCGAGGGCTGTGTCCTGAGCCCCCTGCTGTATTCACTATACACACATGATTGTGTGGCCAAGTTCAGCTCCAACTCCATACTGAAGTTTGCGGACGACACAGTGGTGGTGGGGCTGATCTCTGACAACGACGAGAAGGCCTACCGGGAGGAGGTTGAGGTACTGGAACGCTGGTGCCAGAACAACAGCTACGGGTATTGCACTACCACCCCTGCAGGTCTTATATAACAAGAGGTGCAAATCCAGAGCCTGCAGAATAATGAAAGACCCTCATCACCCCAACAACAGCCTGTTCAAGCTGCTGCGGTCAGGCAAACGCCTGGGAACACCAGCAACTAGGACAGAGAGACTTCGGCTCAGCTTCTTCCCCCAGGCCATCAGAGTCTTGAACACTGAACTCTCCACACACAAGCACACATGAGCACACACACAACACACACACTGTATACGCTCACACACTAGCAGTCACTTTAACATGAACACACACACACACACATATGCTGCACACGCTCACACTATGGTCACTTTACACAATGAAAGGTCACTTTAAAAACAAGAACAGGAGTGGTTCTTGTATAGTAAATAGATGGATAGCAAGCTAGCATAAGGACACATAGTATAACTGTAGATTGTATAGTATAGCATAAAGTAGTGTACATAAGACCCAGTGCCCCATCCGTAGCTAACAGTGTATTGCACTATCACAGGACCTAGCATGTCTTACCATGCTTTTGAAAAACTCATGTACATATACCTATGTCTTTACTCTTATGACTTGTATTATTGCACAAATGTCGCATTCTCATCCCTCTGATTCTTATTACTGTATTATTGTATTATTGTACTATGCACAATCGTTGCGGGCAAGACCCCCCGCATTTCACTGTATACTTGTATGCCGTGACAAATAAAACTCTTGACTTGACTTGACTATCCACCCACCTAACTCACCCCACCCTCCTTCCTTACCTCGCCCCCCTCACCTGAATCCCCCCCCCCTCCTCCTTCTACAACCCCCCCCCCCCCCCCCCCCCCCTCAGAACCCCCCTCCAACCCCGACCTGGGCCAAACCTACATTTTCCATCCCCTAACTCAACCCCCCCCCCCCACCCCCCATCCAATCCAATTATCTCCCTCACCTGGACACACCCATCTCTATGCCCTATGAAGCCCATCGTTCCCCTGTCTCGAGGAGCCCATTTAGGGACCCCCCGGCCCCGGGTCTCTCCACGCCAATTCTCCTGGGTTCCATGTAAGCTAATAAACCTTATCAACTGAGTTCACCTTTGTCACTCATTGATCAGGGTTCAATTCCCTAACAAAGGCAATAATGATTCTGAACCCACATGTCAAAAAGACTGGTATGTCCCTTCACATAAAATAGAGAGGAAGATGATACATACAACAATATAAGAAAGATATAAGAACAGAGAGAAGAACAGAGGAGGAGGAGCACAGAGTGGATCCAAAATCCTAGGATATTTGTCTTGGTGCAAAACATAATAAATACACACAATAATCAAAGAATGGTATTGTGACACCTTACTTGATTTAATTAAATACATTTTGCCAACAGGTCTATCTGTATGTATTTAATTATAGATAATTCGTTTGTGTGTAGTGTGTTTGTATGTGTCATTGTGGTATGGATCCTGCTCATCCCAAAAAGTTAATATGCCGCGCTCTATGAAGAGAAACAGATCTGGACCTCATTTCTAAAACCCTGGTTACCATGGTTACACTCAGCCATCCCGCATTTCTAGTTTCAAACTACTTTTTGTCAGGGGAGTGCCTTGGTTTCTTTTTGTCAGGGTAGTGCCATGGTTTCTCCATGTTCTCCATTCTCCAGGAATGTGCAGCTCAGTCACCTGATTCAGCAAATATTGATAATTACCTCGAGCACAGCGTGGAAACCCATTTATATGGAATCTAAATGCAAGAGGGTAATTAATCTTCTCCTACCGTTTGATGCTGTGAAGTCTATAGCCACTGTGAAGTTGAGTTGTGTCCTGGAGAGAAAGAGAGTGAGAGAGTGAGATAGAGAAAGATAGAGAGAGAAAGAAAGAGTGAGAGAAAGAAAGATAATGAGAGAGAAAGAGAGACAAAGAGAAAGAGAGAAAGAGAGTGAGAGAGATAGAGAGAGAGAAAGAGAGTGAGAGAGAAAGAGAGAAAGAGAGTGAGAGAGAGTGACAGCAATATAAAAAGAGAGAAAGAGAGTGAGAGAGAGAAAGAGAGTGACAGAGAGAGTGTGTGAGAGTGACAGACAGACAGAGTGGCAGAGAGAAAGAGAGAGAGAGAGAGTGAGAGAGAAAAGAGAGTGACAGCGATTGTGTGTGAGAGACAGACAGAAAGACAGACAGAGAGTAACAGAGAGAGAAAGAGAGAGAGGGAGAGATA
>NC_140170.1:139759518-139774518 GCF_963971535.1 Notolepis coatsorum | reverse complement strand
TATCTTTACTGTGTAGATACGCAACACAATAGATATGTCTGGACTGAATATCTATACTGTAGATAAGCAGCACAATAGACATGTCTGGACTGAATATCTTTACTGTGTAGATACGCAACACAATAGATATGTCTGGCCTGAATATCTTGACTGTAGATAAGCAGCACAATAGACATGTCTGGACTGAATATCTTTACTGTGTAGATACGCAACACAATAGATATGTCTGGACTGAATATCTTGACTGTAGATAAGCAGCACAATAGATATGTCTGGACTGAATATCTATACTGTGTAGATAAGCAGCACAATAGATATGTCTGGACTGAATATCTTGACTGTAGATAAGCAGCACAATAGATTTGTCTGGACTGAATATCTTGACTGTAGATAAGCAGCACAATAGATATGTCTGGACTGAATATCTATACTGTGTAGATACGCAGCACAATAGATATGTCTGGACTGAATATATATACTGTGTAGATAAGCAGCACAATAGATATGTCTGGACTGAATATCTATACTGTGTAGATAAGCAGCACAATAGATATGTCTGGACCGACTATCTATACTGTAGATATTAGGGGTGTGGAGACGTCATTATCTGTATCTGTATCTGATATGTCTGGCCTGAATATCTATACTGTAGATATGCATCACCATTCTGTGTGGGTGGATATTGTCGATATACTGCACTGCCCAAAGCTGAGGGCTGGAATTTAGGATATAAACCATTCACTGAATGAAACAATGATAAAGTCATAGAAATATTCTCATTACTCAATTTCTGATATTCCCCACCTGATAATAAGAAAATAAAGTGTTAAGGGTTCTATTCCCTCTGTAACTAAATTGTGTGAGCATGGCGCCAAAATGGCAGGGGTTAGGGGTTTGATTCCTAAGGACGCCACCCCCTACAAATGTATGCACTCATGGTACAGTATGTTAAGCCACTTTAAATAGAAAGGTCCTCCAATCTAATGTTTGCAGGCAAAACCTTGTAGGGCCTATTTCCAATTTGGTAAGTTTCACCTGTTTGAAATTTTTAGTGTTTCTTCATTCCTGAGAACACTTTCAAGTTCTTCGCCCCAACAACTGCAATATGTAAGAAAACCTGGTATAACCTCCTTGTTAATATGTAAGAAAACCTGGTATAACCTCCTTGTTAATATGTAAGAAAACCTGTTATAACCTCCTTGTTAATATGTAAGACAACCTGGTATAACCTCCTTGTTAATATGTAAGAAAACCTGGTATAACCTCCTTGTTAATATGTAAGAAAACCTGGTATAACATCCTTGTTAATATGTAAGAAAACCTGGTATAACCTCCTCGTTAATATGAGTTGTTTCTTTTCTTGTGTACCTCATAGACGTTGAACTGACTCTGGCCTCTGGACAGCTCTCTATAACTGGTGGTGTACTCTCCTATGAAGTCATGGCTGGGAGAGAGAGAGAGAGAGAGAGAGAGAGAGAGAGAGAGAGAGAGAGAGAGAGAGAGAGAGAGAGAGAGAGAGAGAGAGAGAGAGAGAGAGAGAGAGAGAGAGAGAGAGAGAGAGAGAGAGAGAGAGAGAGAGAGAGAGAGAGAGAGAGAGAGAGATATCCTTTTTAATCAGTCTGATTCAATATTTATCTGTGGGAATTATTACACAGTGTACATACAATTAGTACATAGTGAAAGTGCTGTGATCAGTTGCATGCAGAATGATTCTACCTGATCCAACAGTTCAATAATGAAGGCACTGAACTTTACACAGCAGGGCTTTAACTCCCTTGCTGGCCTCCCTCTGAATTAGGGGATCTTCACCTCTATCTTCAACCCGGGAACCCGGTATGAATGAAATCAGTGTCGCCCTGGGAAACCTGGCTCATTAAAACACACCGTCTACTTCACCGTCATGTGGGGAAGTACAGAAGATATTTTTGGGGTCTAAATCATGCTAGTTTAAATCTATCTTTTTATGTCCCAGTCATTAAGTCAAATCTTATGACACAGAACTAACACAATAATCCTATACCAAGAAACGTCACCACCTAATCTACGATCATTAAGTACAAGGTCATGTTAAACTATTATACATAGACAGACCCTTTCTAATACAAAAACATTCATGGGACCACAGGGGATTGTCTGGCGTGGGAGGTAAACATTGGGGAATTGACTGTATGCTGGCAATTGAGAGATCATGTCTCAAAGTTGAAGATGTGTTTAAACCACCACAATTATCTGAATAGTACTGTAGCAAAGTCATTTTCAGTTTTAATACCGTCAGTCAGCTAAAGCAAGCTGATATTAAACACATTTCTTTTTAGATTGTATTCTGTGATATCAGAACAGTTGACTCTGATTCATTTAGACCGACAGCCAATTCATATAGAGAATCCAGATAATTTGCGACTGACCCCTCCTGGGTTTCTGCTCCAGGAAATATCACCTCCCTCAGCCCATTATGACGTCTTAACCCTTTCACTACCACACTACCAAATGGTTAACCCTTTCACTGCGACAATACAGAATGTTAACCCTTTCACTACCACACTACCAAATGGTTAACCCTTTCACTGCGACAATACAGAATGTTAACCTTTTCACTGCCACACGACAAAGGGTTCTGTATCGTTAGTGGCTTAGCTTGGCATCGCTACTGCACTATCTCGCGTACGTGCACGCGTACTGAATAAACCACAAATGTACCTCTAATACCAGTATTAGTCTGACCACACCCCTCATCAGCTTACCTTCATAAGCAGGTGTGTGGTCACCTGCTCTCCTCCTTCTCGCTTTCACCACAAGGAAGAGGTGCCTCGGTAGATCCCCACACTTGACACCATGATGGAGGAAATTGGATTAGGAACAGCTTTGGGAAACAAGGATACGTTGACATCATATCTTTATTTTCTCTCTCACTATTTTCGAGAAAATACGGCGATATTGTCTTCGTACTGGAGTGTCTGGAAGATGATGATCATTCTAAAAACCCTCCACCGGTTTTCGTATTGGGAGCACGCCGCTGCATGCTTCTCAACTGCAGTTCCTTGCTGTGTTTGTTGGGGTAAACCTGTCAGGCCACAGCTGAACTGTCGGACATGCCGCTGTTGTGAGAAGCGGTGCGTTCCAGGTTGGGTGAGTAGTGTTTGCTGGCGGGCTCCACTTGTCTGTTAGTGCTATGGGGGCTACTTGACAAAGTTTATGGAAACCGGCCCCAGGCTAGGGTCCTTTGTTTAGCCACCTAGGCGACAGAAGACCTTGGTCTGAAGACCATTATAGTTTTAACTATAGTGGGCCGCGACCATTGACACTGGTGATCCCTGTGTGTTCTGGACGAGTGGATTCTCTCTGTCACCGTGTTAAGGCCCCATCTTTCATATCCAAATGAGAGTATTCCTTCACGAGGGGATATGTGCATGTAATGTGCGATAGCGGCAGATTCATGTTCAAAGTCAGCTATACAGGCCTGTTGGTACTGTGCTGATTCCGCCGGACGTGGTAATGTCACCGTTGTGAAGCGGTGTTGACGTCTTGTTTTCTCTTTTCTCTTAAAAAGTGAGGGGAAGTTCAGAACGGCGGCCTGTCTGGGTGAGTGTTATGTCATTGTTTACATGTTCATAGCTTACGGTTAGCCGGTCAGTGGCCTGGCGCGGGGTAGCTTAGCTTCTCGCGCGCCGCCGGGAGCTCGCTTCTGATCGCGTGCGTCGTTAGATCGGCGTCTCGCGAGCGGAAGCAATAGCACCCGAACGGTTGGAGCAGCCGTTAGCTTGATGCTATTCTGTTGAACGTGCTTTGATTTTAACATGTTTTACACTCTTGACCACGACGTCATCCTTGACAGGGGATGTTCGTCGACCCTGCCCTGAGCCTGGACGGCGATTGCGTCAACAAAGAGGACTGTAGCGACTGGTGGGAGCGGCGACGCTGCCCGGATCGAACAACACAGGACGGCTGTGTTCTACGGTGTCTTGTGACTGCACTTCGCTGATCTGCGTTCCGGGTAGGTACGGGGTTGGCCAGACCTCATAACACGTCTTCTGGTTTTACTTTGCTAAATGTATTGTGAATAACGGAGTTTTTTCCCAAAATGTGTGTTGTTGCAATGCATTTGGGATACGTTGCGGGTTATGTGTGAGCTGTTTTTGTCACTGGCAGTTAGCTTCTCCGTGCAGATCGTGATGTATTGATCTGGTTGTTGTGTGAGGAACATCATGGTGTTTATGTGTACCGTGTACTCACTACTAAGGCAACTAACCTATGAAGCTATGCTTGGTGACAAGTGAGTAAAAGAATGTTCTTTCTCAGACTGTAATGACAATGAACAGTGAGTTCACACATTAACAGGTTTTCCTGTTTTAACTGGCCGTATTGAGGGTAAAATAGGAGGATTGTGTTTTTCCCCCCCGGTTCCCTGGGGACTTTATCACCTCCTATCAGACATGTTGTGCATTAATTGCTTTTGTGTGGTAGGGATACGATGTAACTCTTAGCTTGATTGCTGAGGTTGTGCCCTAAAACCAGTTTTTTACATGGCTCAAGGTGCAATATATTCTTTTCAATCTGTACAGCTCGCGTGGGAAGTCTCTCTGGGGATCCCCGTCTCTTTCCTATGGGAGGGTGGTGGGATGTAAAAATGTGAACATTTTTTACCCCGGCTGTGTAGACTGGGATACATACTGTTGATGCTTCCTTCTTTCTATTCCAGAAGTGTTGGAGTTAGGGAGTGTCACACCCCTCTTGTCGTTCCCCTGGGCGCCTTGGGGATTCAATGACAGGTCTAAATAGCCTGTTCATTGATGGGGGTGTGTCCCGACGCACGTATAGTGCTAGCTCGCTGTAAACAGGCGATTGACTGGCACGCCTTGGTTGCTTGTGGTTGAAACAGCGTTTTTATAAAGCAACTGGGATGGGGGTTTTTCCTCTTCCGGCGACCACATCCCATGACCTGGGTGGGTTGTCGACGGATTCTCGTTCATGTCTGGGGGATGATGACGGGATGGATCTGAACATATGTAGTGGGGTCTCACGCCCTTGGGGTGGGCCACCAGGCGCGGTTCGTCCGAACGTCTGGGTGGCGCCTTCTTTTCATGTTAAGATCAACACGCATATCTGCCCTTCTCCTGGAGTAGGCATGTCGGCGTGGTTAGGGCACGGGACTGGTTCTGGTCACGCTGGTCCAGATCAGTTGAACCCGTTGTCCGCCGGGGATGCAGATCTGCTGTTCTGGTACCCTGAGGGACTTGGGCTTTTTTCAGGGGGAAAAATGCCAGGTCGGTCTGGGTGTCACAGGGTTAAGCGCTATGGAGACCCTGGTTGGGTATGTTTTTACTCAGCACTGTCGTCATGGCTTACAGCCATGCCATTCTGTACGCGCTCGATCTCGTCGGATCTCGGCCGCTACACAGGTTGGTCCTGGTTGGTACTTGGTTGGGAGACCGCCGGGGAATACCAGGTACGGTGTGCTTAGGGGCTGGTTCTCCATTATTTTTCGCTCCTCTCTCACGCATGGCGAAGAGGGGCCTGTGGGGGTGGTTTTTTGACCTCCTCTGGTGACCCTGTGCTTCCCGTACCGCCAGGCCCGGTCCGAAGTGATGTTTGCGACCCGTAGGCCTGGGTTAACCCTTTTTGGAAACTGAAACACTTGTACTGCGGTATAGCCGGTGTATACCCGCAGGTGTGTTTTGGAGTTTTTTCTTGAGGGGTTATAGGAACAACCACCGCATTGGGTAACACCGAGGTGGTTGATTCCCTGGTGTGTTGGAGCAGTGTCAACTCCCGGGTTCACCGTTTGAGGGTGCCCCTGCACGTTCATGACGTCTGCCGATCGTGTCAGCCTTCTCTGCCTCGACCCCTCTGGGTGGGGGTTGTTAAATGGAGGCTTGGTCATGCAACACCGCCAGCTTACGCTCCTTCCGCCGGGGCGGCTGTGTTCAGCTGTCCCCTCTGGCGCCTGTCTCGTCCGCAGTCTCCAGGCTAGGGTTAACAGCCTGTTGCCTGGTTTTTCCCCGGTGCGCTGCCTGCTTCCGTTGGTTAACCTTTTTTGTGTGCTTACGGCCATGCTGACTGCCTATTCTGCAGGGTCAGTGTGCCAGGCGGTGTACTATTGGGGGGACGGGGCCCGCTCGGCTTACGGCCATACCGACCTGAACACGCCCGATCTCGTCCGATCTCGGAAGCTGGGCAGGTTCTGGCCTGGTTGGTTCCGCCTGGGAATACCAGGTGCAGTAACTGAGGGGCCTTTGTCCGAATACGCTGGCGATGTGGGGGGCGGGGCACTACGTGCCCACCTGGTGGGGTCTTGATGCTGGCATCATGGACTTCTCCGGGCCCCCATTCTAGGGAGTCCAGTCCTTTTGGTGGGTCTGGGTCTTCCTTCGTGCTCCGCTGCTACGGCCTTGCCACGGGGTTGGGTTTGCCCTTGACCCCGTGATTCTGGGGGCAGTAACGTGGTTGTTCCTCCGTTCGTTCCCGGGTGGCATGCGGGTTGTGCGTGTGTGTAGTCGTGGGGTCAAGCCACGGTCTGCTCACCCTGTGCGTTGAGTTGCTTGAGTGCCTCTTCGCACGGTCGGGTCCGTCGCCCTCCCGTGACGTCCCTAATAGGGGGGCTACCCTCCATTAGGGGGGGTCGGGGGGGCTCGGCCCTCCCTGTTCTGATGGTTTTGGGGGGCTGTCAGCGGGGTGTATTTGTCAGCCAAGTGGCTCCGCTTGGCCTCCCTTGTGCAGTAGCGATGCCAAGCTAAGCCACTAACGATACAGAACGTTAGGTTATGACTATAACCAAGTTCTGTTAGTTAGGGGCGATGCTTGGCATCGGACGGCCGCTGCAGCCCTTGTCCTCACCTTGTGGTGAAAGCTTGGGAAGGAGGAGAGCAGGTGACCACACACCTGCTTATGAAGGTAAGCTGATGAGGGGTGTGGTCAGACTAATACTGGTATTAGAGGTACATTTGTGGTTTATTCAGTACGCGTGCACGTACGCGAGATAGTGCAGTAGCGATGCCAAGCATCGCCCCTAACTAACAGAACTTGGTTATAGTCATAACCTAACGTTAACCCTTTCACTACCACACTACAGACGGTTAGCCTACTATCACCTGACGCTGTGTGTGACAGTGCCAATGTGACAGTGGTATTTAGAAAGGGACTCTCAAGAGAGAGAGAGAGAGAGAGAGAATCTGAGGGGAATACTGAAGGAGGTAAAGTATGGAACACCAAGGGCGGGATCCACTAAGAATGGATTGCACAGGGGAAATTGCACCCTTAACTGCGCGGGGTTTGCGCACGGTGTCTGCTCCGTCTTTGCGAGCTATCCACTAAGGACATTGCATCCGCAGACACACCCATTACGTGTGGAGTTTGCTCCTGATCTGCTCCAGCGCAGTTGGCCCGCGGAGCAGTCTGCACTCCTGACAGCGCTGTTGGCAGATATCAGGAAGGGGGAAAATAAGCCCGAAATGAGGCATAGACATAATGTATTTTTCAACATTAGTATTCCGTTAATTACGAATGTATTTCGTTTACTTCATAATGTATAGAGCTTGCTTAATTTGTATTTTCATGACACATTGCGTCCTGTGTTTTTGTCACTATCTTTCGTCATTGCATATGTTTGTAATGTCCTATTCCAATACAATTTGTCACTTATAATTGTACTATATTCTATTGTGCTATATTTAATTTAGTTTATATCCCATTTAATTGTATTACATCTCTTTATTAAGTTGTACAGCCCTGGCCTATATTTGATTTCATAATTCTATTCTATTCTATTGTGCTATATTTAATTTAGTTTATATCCCATTTAATTGTATTAAATCTCTTTATTAATTAATTAATTAATGCCGGTATTTGAGGCTTGTGCAAAGTATACGGTATTGCGCAAAATATCACTCCCGACTCTTGGGGCTCTAGTTCCGTGAATCATTTGGCAATCTCGAAAATGATTGTGGAGGGTTGTAGCCAATGAGTGTGGCCTTCCAATGATACCCCATCTGGGGATGTATGAATCAGGGATCTAGGTGAAAAACTAACGAGCGAAAACAGGATTAGAAAAACAGCAGAATGAATTGAAGTCTATGAGAAAACTGAGTTTTTCTTTTGTACACAGTTTACAGTTTACCAAAATCACTCCTAATCGCTCATTTCTGAATGGATCTTTATGAAATTTGGATATGTACTACATAAGGCGTCAGGCTATGGAGTTCTTTAAGCCATACCACCTTCTGGGTAAATACTACCTCTGGACTACTAACTACTACAAAAAAACTTGAGTAACAAGTTTTTCTACAACTCAAGTTCAGACCTATGTTACTCTATTTCATTAGCACTAAAAGTGAATTTCCTTTCTGGTATCAGAAACTTCAGAATGTCATCTTTCAAAAGAGACCGGGCTCATGCATGTGCTATAATTATAAAGTATGTTGTTTTGGTTTGCAAAAAAAGTATGCAGTCCTCAAAAATGAAAACTAAAATGGCCACTTTTGGGGGCGCAGGTTAAGAGGTTAATGTCTGTCCGTATAATGACCAAAACTAATTTCTTATGTGAAAACTACTTGGCAATAAACACCTTTCTGACTGCTCCTGATTTGATACAGCGCTGTTGCCTCACGGAACAGGTGACTGCAATTGCCCCTGATAATGGTAAAATAGTATTGTAACAAGCGCAGAGCAACAGCCTGGCTGACCAACGACCCAAATCCCAGGGTCACTACAGTACATTACATGGCTTAGTGCTTAGCCTTATTTATAATAGCGTTCACTGCCAGACTTGGAGCAAATCACGCCACTTTGCGAAGGCTATATCGGCATGGGGCTGCATATTTCTCGAACAAATCATGTACCGTTTATAAGAGATCTATTTTCTGGTGTTCCAACGAAACCTCAATCAACAAAATCCTTGCATAGATTCTGGCTGTACAGGACGAAATGTAAGGGAGCATAATTACTACTGTACTACTGTAACTTTTCCCGCAACAACACACCCCTCTTGACAATTTAGGCACTATGCCAGTGAAGATATTTTATAATTAACAAATATTTTGAGTGAGCAAGTTGTATTTAATGTTTAGTTAGGATAATAAAACCTGCATTATCATATACTCCAGAATAAACGTTTCATTGGCCTGTTTCCAGCCTACTCCTCACGGACCGATGACACGTTATAAATGAAAAGTTTATTCTGGAGCATAAGTGTGCGGTGGTACAATTGGAACGTGAGTGCAGTCAATAATGATAATAATAATAAACGTATTTATATAGCATTACGATGCCTGCATCTGGCAAAAAGTACTGCTGCCATGATCACCTGTGACGCTGGCATGATGCCCCATAGCGTTTAGGGCTTTGCGATTAGTTACCACCATGTCTGTGAAGACGGTAGGTGCATAGGGTTAACTGCTCGGTGCAATTGGCGCCGGGCTTTGTGGATAGGGAGCATTTTTGGACTCATTTGCATAGAAAGGGGACATGTTCCGCCCATATTACCTCATTTAAATACGTGCCAATTGCACCGGACGCAATGCTGATGGAACGCAGTTTCCACCTCATTTCACCCATTGCACGTCCTCTGTGGATAGCAAACTGAGTTTCAGAGCTATATGCGCCGGCTTTGCGTCGGAAAAAGTTGTGCAAACCCTTTGTGGATCCCGGCCCAAGTCTACCAAAGGAAATGTATCTCTAGTTATATATCGCATAGCTCCGCTCTGCGTCTACTGCAATACTCTTCCATATCAGTATTAGCACTGAATAAATTTTCACATGCACCTTTACATACCTCATCTGCCTGGCCACACCCCCATCCGCTCCTCTACATAAGCAGGGGTGTGGCCATACTAACAGCTCCTTCTTAGTTTTCACCACGTCAAGTGCCTGCATGTACCACACTTTGAGATTGCTGAAATATTGAAGAAAGGAATAGGAGCTACGATGAAGGAGCTACGTTGACATTATATCTTTGTTTTCTCTCTCACTATTTTCGAGGAAATACAGCGATAATGTCTTCGGCCACTGGGGTGTCTAGAAGATGATGATAATTCTGACCTCCACCGGCATTTTCGTATTAGGGGCTCGCGTCGCTGGCCTTGTCCCCACCTGCATTCCTCCAAGCTGCAGCTGGACAGGTATTACCTCCGCTGCTGCAGTTGGACTTTGCTTGAGAGGCGCTCAGCTGTTGTGAGAGCTAGCTGGCTCTCCGGGTGAGTGATGGTTTTGATATGCGAGCGCCAGTTGTGTTGCTATGGGGGGAATGGCTACACGACTTACGAAAGCCGGCTCCAGGCTGGTACCCTTTTTGCTGCCTCTTAGCGGCGTGGAGAGGGTTCTGGTTTGACGCCCACGCTACATGAGCTCCTCATCGGGAGGTCTATTTGCCTGGGACCGTGTCCGAATCTGCGGTTCAAACCCCCGGATCTCTGCACGAACGGATACTCTCTGTCACCGTGCGAGGCCCCACCTTTCAAGATGAAAGTTACCCAGCGTGAGGGAAGTGGGTTTGGTGTTTCGTTATAGGAATGTCTCCACACTCTAGTCGGCTGCAGCCCATGAGGGAATTGTGCCGGCACCGCTGTGTCTGTTAATCACCGTTCTGAAGACTGTGTTGACTTCTTTCCTCTTCTCTCTTCGGATGAGGAGAGGGACAGACAGCGGCTGTCTGAAGTGTTGGCCTATATTGTGTTCTCTCGTTGTACAGTTTTGGTGATAGCTGCTTGGCTTGCATTCTAGCTGGGTTGTGCTACCTGTTAGCCAGTTAGCTGTTAGCTGCAGCGCTAGCTCTGTATGCCTGCTCGGCTGGGAACGTTAGCCTGATGCTACCAGTTAGCCTGGAGTTAGCTGTTAGCTTATGCTACATCGTTGAACATTAGCCGTGAGAATAGCAGGCCATAACACTTTGACTACGACATCATCTTTGACAGAGGATGTAGTCGGCCCTACACCATGATCGGCTGTTGGAGGGGGGCGTCTTAGCTTCTTTTGCCCCGCCAGCGAGGACTTTCGTCAACGTGGAGACCAGTGTTGCGGTCCTCTCAGCCTGCGTTCATCGGTGCAGGTAAGGGTCCTTTGGACACTTAACGTCTCTTCCTTCCTTCCCTTCTGAATGTTTTGTAATAACGATGTTTTTTTTCCAAAACGTATGTTGCTTCACTACATTTGGGGATGCGACATGTGTTGTATGTGAATTGTCTTAATCGCTGGTATAGCTTTCTCTCTACCTTGAAAACGGCGTTGTTTTTTACATGAGTAAAAATTTACTGGTTTTGTGTATGATGAGAAGTTGTGTGTTCGTGTAACGTTAGGCAACGTTGTTGAGCTCACAACTGGCTGGGTTAATAACCCTGCAAAGCTATGCATAGTGGCATGTGATCGAGGGGTGAGTCCCTCTCTCAGCTTGTGATGACAATAAACAGGTGGCGTGTTCACATATTAACAGGGCTGTACCTGTTCAACCGAGTCGTATCAGGGGTAAGGTGGTGAGGGGTGGTCCCCCCGGTTTTCCCCTGGGCCCCCCCCCCCTCCCCTCAAACATGATTTTGTTTACAATATATTGTTTCACTATGTTTGTGGGGATACGGTGTAACCCCTCAGCGTCTGCTGGGGTTGTGCTCCTGCTTAGAGAAGCAATTTTTTTCTAGAAAAGATTGTTTGGTCGCTGTCATGTGGACTTAGCAAGGCCTGTGGCCAGTACTTAATCGAGGACTTGTGTCTTCTCTCGTTATGAAAAACGGCGTTCCTCTTACGGTAGTGAGAGTGTACTTTTGCCTTTTTTGTTGTGATGGAGGGTTGTGTGTGTCATTAAGATCCACAACTGGGTTAGGTGTTGGTCTACAGAAGTCACATGTGTAAGCTCTTGTACCGGGGCCCTTAAAGGGGCCCTCTCTTGGTCTGTGTTTTTCTTCCTTTGAAAAATTCAGATGGCAGGTTCGCACATGATGTGTGTCTATGTGAAGCTGTTAACGCTTCATGTAGCACGCTATGACTGGTGTCATGGCTCTGCTTTGTCATTGCATCGTATCAGGGGTGAGGGGTCATGTGGGGGTGAACTGGTAAAACCTTCCTCCCCTTTTTCTGATTGGTCAGGGGTCAAAACCTCCTGTCCTTCGGGCTTCCTGTCACGTTGCTGGATCAGCGCGTCACAGGGTAGGGAGGGGGGGGGGGGGGGGAGAATTTCCTGGTCCCACACCATATTGGGCGGTGGGCCACGGAATTCCCCCCGCCATAGAGTACGTCACTGTCTCTATTCATATCATATAATTCTCGTTCATATCTGGGAGATGTTAACAGAATAGATCAAAGCATTGGTAGAGGGGTCTCACGCCCTTGGGGTGGGCCACTGGGCGCGGTACGAAAGGGGCCATCTGGGTGGCGCCCTCTATAATGTTTTGGATCGACACGCGTACCTACCCCCCTCCTGGGACTGGGGATGGCGGTGTGATTAGGGCACAGGACTGATTCTGGTCGCGCCGGACCAGGTCAGTTAACCCGTTGTCCGCCGGGGCGCAGATCTGCTGTTCTGGTACCCTGAGGGACTTGTGCTTTTTTCGGGGGGGAAAATGCCGGGTCGGCCCGGGCGTTGCAGGTTTTGACGTTATGGAGATGGTCGTGGTTATGTTACTACGTGTTACCCCTCACTGTTGCTTGGTCCATGTTGTGTTGTACCTTGCGCTGTGCTGAGGGAGCCTGGTCCTTCTCCATTCTTTTTCGCCCCTCTCTTCTCCTGCTTAGGCAGGGCTGGGAAGGGGCTGTTGAGGTGGTTCTTGTAGAACTCCTCTGGCATCCCTGTGTACGTCCCGGTCCGCCGGGCCCGGGTTCTAAATTGTTTTCGTCGACCCATTGGCCTGGGTTAACCCCTTTTTGAAAACTGAAACACTTGTACTGCGGTATAGCCAGTATATACCCGCAGTTGTGTTTTGGAGTTTTTTCTTGGGGGGTTATAGGAACAACCGCCTCATGTTAGAACCAAGGGGGTGGTTGGTTCCCTGGTGTGTTGGTAGCGGAGTCAACTCTCAGGGTAGGCCGGGTTTGGCCCTGTCTACCTGTGAGTGTGCCCCTGCACCTTTCATGACGTCTGCCAATCATGTCAGCCTTCTCTGCCGTGGCCCCTCTAGAGAGTCGAGGGGTTTTTGTGGAGGCTGCGACATGGTGCACAACATGCCAGCATACGGCCCTTCCGCCGGGGTGCTGTTTCAGCAGACCCCTTTGGCGCCTGTCTAGTCCGCAGTGCTCCAGGCTCAGGCCGAGTGGCCTGTTGCCTGGATTGAGGGATCGACCTCTTTTGGGGGTCGTCTCCCCAGTGCGCTGCCTGCTCCCGCTGTGGGTGTAGCCTCTTGAGTGCTTCGGGGCGGCGTGCTGTAGGGGGGAAGGGCCTGCTCTTGGATGGGCCCTGTCCGAATATGCTGGCGATGTGGGGGGTGGTGTTACTAGTGACCGCCTGGTAGGGTCTCGATGCTGCAGCGTCGTTGACTTCTCCAGGCCCCCTTTTCCGGGGGGGGTCCAGTCCCTTCCTGGGTCTGGGTCCTCCTTCGCGCTCCGCTGCTGCGGCCTTGCCACGGGGTTGGGCTTTTGCTCTTGACCCCGTGATATTAGGGGTTGTAACAGGGGTTTTGTTCCTTCCGTTCGTTCCCTAGTGGCATGTGGGTTGCGCGTTTGTGTAGTCGTGGGTAAGTCCCACGGTCTGCTCACCCTGTGCGTTTGAGTTGCTAAACTCCTCTTCGCACAGTCGGATCCGATACCCTCCCGTCCTCCGCTAGGGGGGTCAGGGGGCTCGGGTCCTCCCCGGTTCTGATGGTTGTGGGGGGCCTCAGCGGGTACATTTGTCGAGCTTCCGCTCTGCTCAGCTCCTGTATTGCAGTAGACGCAAAGCGGAGCTATGCGATATATAACGTACGGTTATGTATATAACCATAGTTATATGATCATAGTGACGCTCTGCGTCCGACTCACCCCGTGGTCTTGCCTTTGTGGTGAAAGACTTGGGAAGGAGCTGTTAGTATGGCCACACCCCTGCTTATGTAGATGAGCGGATGGGGGTGTGGCCAGGCACATGAGGTATGTAAAGGTGCATGTGAACATTTATTCAGTGCTAATACTGATATGGAAGAGTATTGCAGTAGACGCAGAGCGTCACTATGCTCATATAACTATGGTTATATACATAACCGTGCGTTATATGACTTAGTGCTGAGCTTCAGCTGGGGCACTATAGGTAATCAATAGTTCTACCTTTGAAGTGAAGCACTAACAATATATATGTTTCTCTTATTAGGCAGCTAAATGGTACACATGGCAAGAATTGATGATGCGTATAAGTCCAGAATTGCCATGGACAAGAGCAAATATACCCCTATGCAAACACTCATTTGAGTGATTTGCAATATTTATAATCTCCTATGTATCATCATGGCCCCTCTTTACTTACGGAACGGCCACGTCTTTATTTATTATTTTATTGTCGTTTTCCCGTGATAACAACTTATTTTCTTGTGATAACGACTTATTATTTTGTTATCTAGATATAACAAAGTCCGTTTTCTCACAAAGATTAATTTATTTCATTATCTCGATATAACAAAGGTCGTTTCCTTGCGATGTTCAGTACAGCAACAGACAGCCAGTGGTAGCTCTTGAAGGCTGAAATCAGGACAGCTTGATCCCATGAACCAGCTCGCAATCATCTCTGAGTTCTGCACATGGTTCTGGATTATTATCCCACCAAAACAAAAGTCTTCTGTTATATCGAGATAATGAAATAAATGAATCCGTTATCACGAGAAAACGATTTTTGTTATATCGAAATAATGAAATAAATGAATCCACTATCACGAGAAAACAGACGATATCGAGATAACGAAATAATAAGTCGTTATCATGAGAAAATGGCAATAAAATAATAAATAAAGACGTGGCCGTTCTCGGTTTCCACTTTACTTTACTTAAATAATGGTACAATCCATGATACCTGTTTGGAAATTCCATGATACTTTTGTGGAAATGCCATACCTTTTTGTAAGGGAAGGG